>NW_020954576.1:87476109-87477559 GCF_900497805.2 Vombatus ursinus
CTCCTCTCTCAGCAAGAAGTCTGCCAAGCCCCACATGATACTGGGAGTAAGTGAATTCATTATCTCCTTATGGTCATTGGCAGCCAGCACCAGAGCCATTGAAAGTGCCCATGAAGATTGCCCTGGAGTTGTATTTAACAATACCAGAGATAGCAGCCTTTGTCTTTCATCCCTGGTACTCTATCCAAATTACTTTAAATACTTTGTATACTTTTAAACCTTCTAAAAAGGTATTTTTAAGCATGATATTCATGGTAAGGTTCTTACTGTTTTACCCACATTATCCCATAGCTATTTGAACTAAGTCTTTAACTCTAGGAATTCAGTTCACAAACACCAATTTCATAAAACTTACCCTGTCACATAATCTTCCTTAAGCAGTAGTCAGACACACAAAGTTGAAATGAAGGGCTGGAGCAGAGTATTATACTTCAGCTAAGGTGCAGAGGGCAGAAGTGACAGTCACAACTGCCTCAAACATGGTAAATCAAAGCAAAAGCAAAAATAGATCTAATTTTAAGAGGTAATCAGGGAAGCTACATTTTTCTAAAAGCTACCATAGACAATGAAATAATATAAAAAAATTTTCCAGCAAGTTTCTGATAAAGGTCTTATTTCTCAAATATGTAGGGAACTGAGTCAAATTTAGAAAAATAGGAGCCATTCTTCAACCAATAAAATGTCAAAGGATATAAACAGGCAGTTTTCAGAACAAGAAATCGAAGCTATTTATAGTCATATGAGAAATGTTCTAAATCTCTACTGATTAAAGAAATGCAAATTAAAACAACTCTGAGGTACCACCTCACACCTATCAGAAATGATAAATGCTGCAGGGGATGAGGTAAAATAGGAATACTAATGAACTCTTGATGTAGTTGTGAACTGGTCCAAGTATTCTGGAAAATAATCTGGAACTATGGCTAAACAGCTATAAAACTGTGCATAACCTTTGATCCAGCAATATCACTATTAGGTCTGTAGCCCCAAATAGATCAGATAAAAAGGAAAAGGGTCTATTTTTACAAAAATATTTATTTATAGCACTGATTTTTGTGGTGGCAAAGAATTGGAATTTGAAGGGGTGCTCATCAGTTGGGGAATGACTGAACAAGTTGTGGCATATCATTGTAATGGAGTACTATTATGCTATAAGAAATGATGAGCGGATGGTTTCAGGGAAGAAAAAAATGTGGGAAGACCTATGTGAACTGATACAAAGTGAAGTGAGAGGAACCAGGAGATCGCTGTGCATTATAATAGGAATGTTGTAATCAACTGTGAAAGACTTGATTTCTCTGATCAATACAGTGATCCAAGACAAATCCAAAAGACTCATGATGAGAAAATGTTGTCTACCTCCAGAGAAAGAACTGATGTATTGAGTGAAAATTGAAATATAAAGTATAACTCTGTCTCTCTCTCTCTCTCTCTCTCTCTCTCTCTCTCT
>NW_020954576.1:87477605-87482618 GCF_900497805.2 Vombatus ursinus
TGGCTAATATAGAAATATGTCTTGCATGATTTCACATGTATAATTGATATCACATTGTTTGCCTTCTCAGTGGGTGGGGAGGGGTGGGAGAGAGGGAAAGAATTTGGAACTCAAAATTTAAAAAGAAAAGAATGTTTAAAAATAAATAAATAATAAATACTTTTTTTAAAAAAAAAGATATGTCAGGTCACTTTGTTCCTTTTTCTTGTTTCTTTTCTTTAGGAGTCAGGGATATGAACTAAGCTTGTAAGTCAATCCACAGATATTTCTTTATAGAATGAGGAAACATGTTTGGTTAGATCTATGTTTTGTATTGGTTGGTAATACTTTAAGTGAAATGAAATACATTAATAATGTTTTCCTTTGGAATTCAATTTACTGCAATAACAGTTCCATGTCAATAAAGGTACATTGCTCAGGGGAGAGGAGAAGGGTGGAAAAGGAGAGACATGATGAAGAAGAACAGATTTCCAAGATGTTTTGTGTGTAGAACCCAGTCCTAAACTATCAGAACACAACTAAGTTCATAAGACTTGCTTTCTAGCAAAAAATTGTGTCTAAGTTATTTGTTCTAGAGGTCATATAATTTTTTAAAATTTTATTTTCAGCTACATATTCTCTCCCTCCCTTCATTGCCTTCCCCATCCACTGAGAAGGCAAGAAATACAATCTCCATTATACACATGAAGTCAGATTACATGAATTTTAATGAAAATTTATTAGATCTTCTTAGAATTGAAGGTAGCATTCCTAGTCTTTTAAAAATATGAATCATGAAAATGCAAATAACCACTAAAATGATCAGACTAATGCTATTCTAAGCCCTAGGTTTCTAATTCTAATCATAGATTATTTTTGAAGGGTATTTACATTATATTATTTTATAATAGATGGTATGGATGGTATAAAACTATGAATGCACCTCTAACTATTTCTGTCTTCTTATTAAGAAACTACAGTGGACCTAGATTTGTAAATTTACCAATGCTATTTGTAATCCGTCATTGTCAGCTTATATAAACTCTTGGAAATAGCAATTTCTCAATTAAGCATAACTTTAAGATGGGGCTAATTCCATTCCCTGCAACTCATTGAGATGACCCCATGAGTAGTATAATTCTGGGTCACTGCAACCTTTGGACCACAGGATGTGACCATATAGAATGACCAGATCTTTGATTTTATCTGATTTTGCTGTGAGTATTCTCATTTAGATTCATGTTACTCTCCTGCCTCCTCATTTAATACTTTCTTTGGCTATCCAGAATTTGAGGCCTTGAAGTATCAAATTATACTGTTGGAAGTCAGGGTAAATTAATTACCAAGGTGGCATCCACTTAAGTGAGATTGCCACAGATTCAGTTATTTCTTGCCTCTTTCTCTATTTTTATTTCTAGAAGATTACAAAAGTCCAGATAAACACACTCATCTGTATGGCCAGATAAAGAAGATATCATTCATCTTTGATTTGACAGATTTTAGAAAGTCAGTTCCTCTCCTGAATTGCCCCTTGCTCTCACTGGTGGTAATTTGTAGGGCATTGACAAAACTATGATGCAATTAAGCTAAGAGTAGTTAAAATACTCCACTAAAACCTTACTCTGGTACTTCACTGTGATGGGGAGGAAGTCCTGGATTATCACAAACTATGCTAGTGGTGCCCAAGTTCTAGTAGATTTTAAGTGAAGGCTTTAGGTACAGGCTTGATGATAGGTTATATCAAAGCACTAGGTTAGAGGCTCGTCCCCAGAAGGTTTGCCACAGAATCTCATTGATACTACAATATAGATGAGTTTGCAGTCTAGGTTGGCAAAAGAAGCAATCATGCCAATAAAACCAAGGATTCTTAAATTTATTGAACTAGGTCATTAAAATAAACAGAATAAAATTAACTTTTTCACGGGAAATAGACACCGAAGTGGGGATAATTTTACAGAAAAGTTACAGCGTGAAACTAAGGAGATTCCTCACCTTTCAACTCATACCATCTCTCCCTAATAGCCCCCCCCAAAAAAAACATGCATTCAGGAAAGTATCAAAAGGCATAATGAAAGGAGAGATGGGATGTGAATAAAGACGTAGATGAAATTTGGGTAGGAAGAAGAGAAAAAATGAATGGGAGAGTAGCAATATAGGTTGAGATGAAATAAGGTGCCAAATTCATAAAGGTAATAATATGGAACTAGAAATATACCTTAGAAATCTAAAACCAAAAGGCTGAGAATGTTATTTGACAGAAGATGGAAAGTCTAAATTTCATGTCAGCATGAAATTAAGAGCAGGGATGAAAAGAGAGTGCAATGCTACCTACTAACTATTGATATTTTCCAAGTCTGTCTTGAACCCTCTTCTCTTTTCTTTCTATATTCTCTTCTTAAGTGACATCATCAGCTCTAATATGGGTTATTTTATCATCTCTATGCAGATGAGCCCATCACGACTTGATCCTTTCCTACTTTTCCAGTCTTTTCACACCAGCACTTCATCTCTCAGCCCTGTGCATTTTCACTACCTCTCCATCATGCTTGGAACCCTCCTCCTCTTCCTCCTTTCTCTCCTGGCTTCCTTAGTTTCCTCCAAGTTTCAACTACTTCTGCAAGGAACCTTCTTTAACCCTCCTTAATCTTGGCATCTTCCTTCTGAGATTACCCCCAATTTATCTTGTACATAGTTGTCTTCCTCATTAGGCTCCTTGACAGCAAAGATTACTTTTTTTTGCCTTTCTCAACATCTCCAGTGTTTAAGTCAGCTATTCCTTGAGTTATCCAACTTATATCACCAAAACTAGGACAGAATTCACAGACAAAAAGGCACTCTGTATAATCATAAAAATTGTTAGGTGTCTAAAATTGCTACATATCTAAGTGTCTTCCACACACTTGAATAAAGTTCAAGTTCAAAATAGTTCCACAAGACTTGAATAAATGTTAATTGAATTTGAAAACTGTCATTCATATTTAAATTAAAAAGTATAGACATTTATATAGCACTTGAAAGAGCAATCTACAGAATCCACAATCATTTATTAAGTGACTATTATATACCAACTATGATGCTTAGCGCTAGGGACACGAAGAAAAAAAAAATAAGAGTCCCTGACCTCAAGGAGTTTACCTTCTATGGGGAAAGAGTACACATCCACATGTAAGTAGACACGAAATAGCTTTAAGATGATTTTTTGGGGGAAGGCACTAGCATCTGGGGGGTCAGGAAAAACTCCATGTAGAAAATGGTATTGCTGAGCTTTTGAAGGAAACTAAGGATGCTAAAGGCAGAGGAGAGGAGAGAATATATCCCCGGCATAGAATTAGGATATGAAAGTGATCTCTGCGAAGTACAGCAAGAAAGCTAGTTTTCTTGGACTATGTGAAGTACAAAGGGGAAAATATATTTTAAAATCTGAAAAGAAGTAGTTTGGAACCAGGGTGTGAAGGACTTTAACTTTTGGATAGGGGATTTGTCTTTGATCCTAGAGGTAATAGGGATCCAGTAGATTTTATCAGGTAGTAACCTAATTTAAATCATGGATTTAGAGAAAGAACCTGAGAGATCACCCTATACTCTCTGGGCCTCCATTTTTTTTAATTTCTAAAATGAAGAGGTTGTGTAAGATGACTTAGTCCCTTTCAGCTCTAAACATATGTTCCAATTTCATTTTACAGATGAGGAAACTGAGATGATAGAGAAAGGAGAATTGTTTCGCCTAAGGTCACACAGCTAGTAAGCAATGGATGTAGAGCTCAAATGCAGGTCCTTTGATTCCAAATCAATTTTTTTTCCCACTATGCTATACAATATCTATTATGCTTCCTCACAACAAACCTATGAAGTAGATATTATCTTTATATTTACAAAAGGGGAAACTGGAACTCATGATGAGGACCAAGATATAAATTCAGATTTCCTGACTGCAAGATCCACACACTTCAAATGGTGTCATGATGCCTTTCAGAAAATGGAGTCTGGACAGGAATGAGGAATCTTGCAGAATTGTAGAATCACAGCTTTCTAGATTAGGAAGGGATTTTAAATGAAAGATCATTGACTCCCTATACTTGCCTTTGGGCAAGACCACACCTAAATCACTCCACACAGATGAGAATCTATCTTGTTATGAAGGACTAATCAATCTTCTCCAGAGAAGTACATACGGTACTGTTATTTTTCAAAATATCAAGTTGAAGGCTTTGCTTGGCAAACCTCCTCTCTAAAACAAAAAAAACAATATTATTTTGAGTTATATTTTGCCATTGTGTAAAAGTATTTCTTGTCTTTTGTGGAGGCTGTAATCAAGATTGAAACAAATCCAAAGACCTGACCCTTTGACCTTATTGGAAAATATGAACATATGAATTTTGTAATAACAAAGCACCACTATAGGCTTTAACTTTTTAAAAATTCTGTTAAGGTAGTTGACAGTGTTTTTTTGTTTTGTTTCGTTTTTTGGCATACAACCTCCATTAAAGTCCTGCATAGATACCTTGCTGTGCCATGGAGGTGATCTAGGTTCTCAAATTATACCACCAAAGTATAATCTCTGACAGGTCTTACCAAGACAGAAAATCTTTGAGTGTGGGCCTAGCAACCTTTAATGTGTCAGGCATCTTATGGCCAGCCTAGCTAAAATAGAAAGCCATTACTAAAGAAAAGTTGTAGATCTGCTATATTCTTCCCTGCTGAGACTAGAGCCATAACTAGGGCAGAGAGATCAGGGCTATGTCCAAGAGCACTGAAATTCATAGGGTGCTGACAGCATTACCTTTTTTCATCAACATTGAAATAACTGAGCTTAGTATTTAATTAACAAGAACAATTAAGTAAAATTGGAAGATATCAGACAGAATACTTTCTCTTCCCCATTTTCCTAGAGCCAAACTCCAGGTAAGCTTCTTCTCAGTCCATCCCTGCCTTGCTCTCCCTTTCCTCCAACAATTTTTGGTATCCCTGGGCCCCCTCCCCTCTCAACACACACACACACACACACACACACACACACACACACACACACACACA
>NW_020954576.1:87482637-87487548 GCF_900497805.2 Vombatus ursinus
CCACCACCACCACTGCTACCACCAAAAAAAAGAAAAAAAAAGAGCAGTTTCCAAGACTGTTTTCCCATTCATGCCTTATGTATCAAGTTTTCTCCAACTTTTTTCATCTTTAAATGAATTTGTTCTAAAAAGTTTTTCTGATGACAAATTTCACTCTGGGTATATTGTATGAAGTTTGCCCTTGGAATAAAAACCGCAAAATATAGCTTTTAGTGAGACTGCATCATTAGTATTGCATTCAGTTCTGAGTAAGGGTATAGACAAACTGGATCAAATATAGAAGAGATTGATCAGGATGGTGAGAAGACTTAGGAACATGCTATTAGAGAAATGGTTGAAAGAATTGTAGATAGATGTTTACTTAATCTTTGTGGTGTGGTGAAAACAATGCTGGATAGTAATCAGAACACAGAGGTTTGAATTTACCCTTACTAACTCTGCCACTTACTAGCTACGTGACATTAACCCTCTGTAGACCTCATCTTTCTTATCTGTAGAAGGAACACTAGGGGGGAAGATATCATGAAGAATGAATTGGTTCTTCATATTATAGTGAGATAGATTTTTTTTTTCCTCTGAAGGGGTTTAGTTGTGGTCCTGCCTGATGGCGGGTATATGGATTAAATGATTTTTTATTTAAAATCTCTTCCTCAATTAAATGCTGTGATTCTACATTGGTTTTGTGGGCTTCCTCATTCTGCATCCCTTTATAGAACCCTGTTTCTTTTTCATTTTGGGTTTTTTTTGTTTTTTTTGTTTTAGGCAATTGGGATTAAGTGACTTGCCCAGGGTCACACAGCTAGTAAGTGTCAAGTGTTTGGTCTGAGGCCAGATTTGAACTCAGGTACTCCTGACTTCAGGGCCGGGTCTCTATCCACTGTGCCACCTAGCTGCCCCTAGAACCCTGTTTCTGAAAGGGAGTATAGGGTGAAAGATCTGGAAGAGAACACCTGATGGAGCAGGGCATGGCAGAGATTTTCAAGGAACTGAAGGGCTAGAGCTAATACAAAAGAGGAATTAGACCTTTTCTGTTTGGTATCAAAAGATGGAGGGGCAGCTACGTGGCACAGTGAATAGAGTGCTAAACCTGTAGTCAGAAAGGCTGATCTTGCTGAATTCAAATCCAGCCTCATACACTTGTTAGTTGTGTGACCCTGGGCAAGTCACTTAACCCTGTTTGCTTCAGTTTCCTCACCTGTAAAATAACCTAGAGAAGGAAATTGCAAAGCACTTCAGTATCTCTGCCAAGAAAACCCCAAATGGGTTCATGAAGAGGCAGACACAACTGAAACAACTGAACAACCACAATAACAACAGTGGAAGTGGCAGAGAGGCAAGTTTAGACTTGATGTTAAGAAAAAAAATTCCGACTAAAGTGAAATGGGTTGACTCTAGGTATAACCAGCATTTCCTCCCTGAAGGATTAAGGAAAGCCTAGATAACTACTTTGTTGCCTGTGTTCTAGAGAAGATTCCTGCTTATGTACAGACTAGTTGGCTCCTGGATTCTTTTCAGTTTGGGGATTCTATGACTGAATCTTTGAAGGCTGCTTGCATCATCAGGAGATGATTTTATTTTATTTATTTATTTTTTACCACAGCAATTCATAGAACTGTCTATTAAGACCTGGAAAGGATTGACATCAGTGGAGGCAATCCCCACACTCATTAAATCAATGATCTTCTGAAGTTTTAAGCAAAACTACTATATAAGTAAATAGACTAAGGAAATCATCTTCTTCACTTACATATTTCCAGTATTTGGGGTAAGAAGTGTTTCCATTTTAAATACATTAGGTAATATGTATCTTTTAATATAATTCCATTGCAAGGGACAGAACATTTTCACAGTAATCTATTCTTTAAGTCCTGGCCTGCAGAATCCATGCAAACACAGAGCTGGCAGAGATATCAGAAGAAATGAGCTCAATGGCAGGTCTTTCTGGGCTTATGTTTACATGACAGAAAACAAATGTTTGGGGATGGAAGAAATGCATACCTGTGGTGTAGACAGTAGTGAAAAGGAATACAAAGGAACCTTATAAATGAAAAAGTTTTTAGAACAATATGAAGTGTCCCACACAGCCGGGGAGGGTCTCTGTCAAAACATTTTGTCAGCCATTCATCCATCAAGATGGCCCTGTCTTTGTTATGACTGTCAAAGAACCATTTGCCAATGATCAATGATGTGACAAAATGAAGGAAACACCATCCACTTCTAGTCTAACTCTTTGCCCCACGCTTCAAGAGGGGTGTCTCAAATGATCCAGAATATTAATTTCTGCTTGTTTATCTTCCAACATTCAGTTTGTAGATGTTCATGGATGTAAAATTCTTCTTAGAATTATACAATCAGATATTTTAGAACCTGAAAGGGCTTCAGACACCATCTAGTTCAATTCCTCTTTTTCTAGTTAAAAAATTCACTTACAGAGACCCAGATATTTTAAGTGACTTTTCTAAGGCTACATTTTCACTATTCAGCTAATATTATAGCACTAACTGATTGTGACACTCATGAGATATCTACCACATACTGCTTTTAAATATCTTTTTTGTATCTCTTATTCTCCCTATGATATTATAGGAACCATACTTTACAGTGGCTTACATATAATTAAGTGTTCTGGAAATAATACTGATAGCACTTATATCACAGAGTTGCTATAAAGATTGAATGAGAAAATGTTATGAAGGACATACTTTGACAACTTTAAAATTGCTATATTTCAGTTATTATTGTTATAAACATTTCCTTGATTGATTATTTCCTTCAATATTTCTTCCCAGTTATCTTGATCTTGAAGGTGTCCTTCACTACACCTCACAAATGCCTTTCCTCTGAGAGTACTTTACATCCTGTATGTTCATATTTGCTTATATGTAGTCTTCCTCTATTAGTGTGTGAGCTCCTTGAGGACAGGGACCATATTTTCACTGTTTTTGTATTCCCAGCACTTAGCACAGTGCCTGACTTATAGTAAGCGTTTAATAAAAGTTTGATATTAACTGATTCTGCTTTACCTTTTATATTTTCATGCTCCTTCCCCCTGCCCATATACCTTATAGAGAAATGATGGACAACTGCAAAGAGAATAGAGGGGAAAAAAACAACCTATTCGAAAATCAAGCTCATATAAATTGGGATTGTGTCTATGTAAAGAAGCAAAATTAGAACCCAGTTCATACCAGGGCCATTCAAAGTTATCTTAACACTAAGAAAGCAGAGTTATGTGTGCTTTCCTTTCCATATGTGGATGATGAATACAGCTGCTTAAGAGCTAGACTAACCATAAAGTAAGTGTCCCAGTCAGGTTCAACTATATAGGCCGATTAATTTGTTCATATTGTGAGAAAACATTAGAAATTGGGACATACGATTCTTAAATCAACAAACAAACTCTGTCACCGAGGAAGACACATGGCAAGAAAGAAATGTCTTGTGTCATATTCTTTAAGGGTATGGCCTGCTGTAAATGGAGAAGAGACATTTTGAAATAAAACCATCATTGTCCCAGGTTGAAGTAATGGGAAACTTCTGAGAAAGAGCATCACAATTGAAGTGGATTTTTCACCCATCAGCATTATTTTCAAAACATGTAGAAGGGTAGTGGTTATGGCATCTCATAGTTGTGAATCCACTATTCTCCAGGCTGGCTATTTTATAGCTTGGATAGGTTTAGATGATGGCAGAAGCATCAAAATCAAGACCATCCCTACCCTCCTTTAAAACACACATACTATTTTTTCACTGGCTGTGGACTAAATTGCTGACTGACATGCTAAACCTATTAAATATGTATTTTGCAAATTTTGAAATGAGGAAAAATGCTATGTAAAAATTTTTACAGATGCTGAATGATTGTAAATGTGGTTAAATATGTGGGACTGTCTCCAACTTTGTTCTTTGGTGGATTGCTATTAGCTTACATTTGAAATCTCTGTTGGCCCTGCATTTCACATTGTTCTTCCAAATGTAATCATTTCTCTCTTTTATCTGATCTCCTACAGTCTCTCTGTTTTCATCAATATCTGACAGCAATTCCCAAAGATCCAATATAGTCCACTCTAATATCCTTATGTGTACTCTCTTCTCCTTTTGAAATCTGATACCTAAGCAGTGAAATAATTTATTGTGCTTTATTTAGACTTATATTTTTTGCATGTGTTTTGATACTGTCCCTTTGAAACAAGGGTGATTTGGAAATTTAAACCAACTGTTCAACAAAAGTAGTTATGAAAGTATGATTAAGAATTTCTCTCTTATTTTCTTCATTGCAGACATGTCTTTTTTTTGTCCTCTGTTTTTTAAGTATACATGTGTGTATGTGTGTGTGTGCCATGTCAAATTTACAAAATTCTTGAGCCTTGAAATTGGTAGGAAAATGCAAATGAATTGTCCGAGTTAACTGATCAGAAGGGACTAAAAAATAACTCTAGCTACACTAAATAGTAAGTAAACCAGAAATTTAGTGGTGGTGATATTTGTCACCAAGAACCCTGGGGGAGCTCATTGTTTAAACTTAGATAAATGGAATTCACTGAACTTGACCTTTCATTGGAACTAGACTAATAAAGGCATGACAGCTACTTGGTTCCAGACTACATATACTGTATTTCTGTTCAGCTTAGGTCCTTTGGAGAAATGCATTTCACAAACACTATCTGGGAAGGTTTTATAAGTACATTATAGTCTAATATGTGCATTGTTAAATTGAAGGGAAAACTTGCTCCAGCGATGTAGTTGGCAGGAGGTTATAAATCTTAATGGATAGGAAAATGTGCTTCTCAATGTGAGAGACATAAAGGGTAAGTCAGAGAAAGACACTGGATAGACATAAATGAAGAGGAAGGGAAGGAAGGAATGAAGGAAGGAAGGAAGGAAGGAAGGAAGGAAGGAAGGAAGGAAGGA
>NW_020954576.1:87487587-87490372 GCF_900497805.2 Vombatus ursinus
GGAATGAAACAAAGAGAAGGGAGGAGGGAGAAAAGGTAAGAAAGAAGAAGGAGCAAAGGAGGGAAGGAGAGAAGGAAGGAGGGAGGAAAGGAAGGAAGGAATGAGGAAAGGAAGGAAAAAGAAAGAAAAGGAAGGAAGAAAAAAAGAAGGAAGGGAGGGAGGAAAGGATGAAGGAATGGAAGGAGGAAGAAAAGAAGGAAAAAAGTAGGAAAGAAAGAAGGAAGGAAAAAGGAAGGAAGGGAAAAAAGTAGGGAAGAGAGACAATCACAGAGGAAGACATAGAAAACAAAAAAAAATTGCTAATGCTAATCAGCTTTGCTTAAGGACTTCTTAAAAAGCATGGATCTCAGATAGCTGTCCAACTGTGTTCATCCTTTTCCAACATTCACAACCAGACTTCTCTCATATTACTATGCTCCATTTTGTGCTTCCCCTCCACCAGTGAAAACTGCCCTTTGGTGGTGCCAAAATTTGGAAGCAAGAATGAAAACTGTTTTGCTTTATTGCTAACCTGTGAAAATGTGATTTTTTGCCAATGCTGTGGTGGTTAAGAGTCTTTTTTTTCACATGACTCTCCTCCTGGCTGGATGGCTCTTGACGTACAAATAAAATTCCATCCTAAATAAGTAAACTATGCTTCTTGGTGGAAGCCAGAAAAAACTTCACTTCATCTATTCACACAGGATGTACTTTCCACTGCCCACCATTGCAGAGGTCCTCCACTTATCAAGATAAAAAGGTTCACTGGGTAAATAGAGACCCTATTCCCCTTTACTAGGATTAAGAAGTGTGAGCTAAGCAGCCTCCTCAGACAACATCAATCCCTAGAACATTAGTTCATCCCCTCGTCATCTGGGGGGATTTTCACTCTGCAGGCCAAGTTCTTGGAGACTATGTTTGAACAACATAATATCTGCAGCCATATGATTTTAATAATAATAAAAATAACAACAAAACAATCCCTCATTCTTAAAGCTCTTCATGGTTAAAAAAGAAACCTGTTTGCATATATCATTTGATTTGATCCTCAGAACTCCTCAACCGCCAAACCCCCCTTCCCTGGGTGATGGGCAAGGTTTGGGTTAAATCATATTTTTCTATGAGAGTCTACATGTTGCACAAGGTATAAGCCAGTGTGGAAACAAATAGGTGCCCTTATCCTGTGAACACCAAATAGATTACTAACAGGCTCATGGAGATTCTCTCTTTCTTCAACTTAAAACACAAAATGAAGTTACTTATCACTCATATTAAAAAGAGAGAGCCCAAATATAGGAGTGTGTCCATATCTATATGCATGAGGCTAAGTGCATGTAGGTAAGCATCCAAAGAATTTTATCAATAGAAAAATCCAGGTGAGACCTTCAATATGATGCCCAGAGCTTCATTTTTCCTCCAACTGTATATCAAAAATCAGGGTGTTGAGTTATTTAAATAAACAAAACAAATGCCCATATTTTCCTGCTTGTGTAAGTGTCTGACTGAGTACTATCTAGGTAAGAAAGGGTAGCATTGTGAAGCTATAGATGGCAAGCTGACCTTGGAGTCAGGAAGACCTGGGTTCAAGTTTCAACTCTGACACATAATGGTTGTGTGACTGTGGACAAGTCACTTACCCTCTCAATGCTCTTGGTAACTCTCTAAGACTATAAATTGCATTGGTAGGGTGAGTACCTTCATTTAATAATGCCCTCAGTGAAATTAGAAGTCCAGTCCCTTATCCTACACTAGGAAGGCAGAATTTCAAAATTCTGGATCACAAAGTGAAATTAGCAAATGAATCACTCTAAACTTCCATGTACTATGGGAAGGGAATAAACATTTATTAAGCACCTACTGTTTGCTAGTCTGTGATAAGTGCTTTACAAATATCTCATTTGATCCTCACAACAACTTTATGAAGGTAGTTGATATTATCATCCCCATGATACAATTGAGAAAACTGAGGCAGATGATGAGAAAGTGACTTGCTCTGAGTCCTGCAGCTCATAAATTGTCTAAGGCTGGATTTGAATTCAGGTCTTCCTAATTCTACGTCCAGTACTTTATCCACTTTGGCACCTAGCTGCTACTTCTAGAAAGGCCTTCACTTTATACCATGAAGGTCTCCATTCTTCTACCAGACTACCCAATAAGTATCAGTAAAACTTGGTTGTTAAGGAAAACTACAGACTCCCAGATTTTCTTTCCTTCTCACCCCATCTCAGAAAAGCAATTGATCAATAATATTTATTGGATATTTACTATAGATCAAGTACTGTACTAGGAATACAGGGGAAAGAAGATATATGCTCCTTTAATTCCTTTTATCCAATAATAATAGAAGGAAAGAATTTTCAAAATGGAAGCTTCCAGTTCTGGCAATTGTCTCATGTTGACCTTTGCCATCTGCAAAACTGAGGTGGAAAGAAATTCTCTTTGTGGCTTCTCACTCATTCAGCAGCAGAGAAATGATACAAGTTTTTGCCTTTATTTTAACCAATCCATGTCCTCTTAGAATGAGTGGGATGTGTGGGAACTGGAAGACAGCCACTGTCTCCTAAAAAAGTGAACCCCACAAATAGGAGATGCTTTCAAAAGTTTATGATTGGGGTACAGAGATGATTTGGCCCATGTCTGGCCTAGAATGCCTGCTCAAACTCACACACTACTGCTTACATGCAATGGAAAGTCTGAACTGAATCACACATTTACTGCAGAGCCTGGACAAGGTCTGGAAAAAATACAGGATCTCTCTCTCTCTCTCTCTCTCTCTCTCTCTCTCTCTCTCTCTCTCTCTCTCTCT
>NW_020954576.1:87490402-87498567 GCF_900497805.2 Vombatus ursinus
CCTCCCCCCACCCCCTCTGAAAACTTTAGATATTGGTGAATCATGGTTCAAATATTCTTTGCTCCATTCATTTCAGAGAAAATATTGCTAATAGAGAGATTACTCAGGTTAAGGTCTCATAAGTGCAGTCAATGAATTTTATTTTATTTTTTACTAAATAGTGTATAGAAAATAGCACCTGGTTTTTGTTTTTTACCTAAAACAAAGACTTTAAGACTGTTTTTAGATAATGGCTTGACTTGAATTGATTTATTGTGTTGTTAATGAAAACACATTTCATTTCTAGCCACAGGATCTTAGAAGTTCATTCTTGCCTCTACTCTGCCTGCATATATCTTGCTGCACAATTTCCTCTCTTTTAGTTTACATCCTAAGGGATCTTTGCATGCTCTACAGGTCTTGTTTGCACACAAATCACCTCCTTGGGTTAAGTTCAGTTAAGCCTCATGAATCTGGAATCCCCCTACTAAAAATGTTGATACACTAATATAATAATATGAACACTGTTCCCACTGTCTGCTATTAGTAGTAATGTGGTAGAGTGGGAAAAAAAAAGAATTTGGATTCCAAGGACCTGAATTTTAAATCCCTGCTCTCTTCTACTTGCTAGCTGTGTTATCTTGTGAAAATCATTTAATTTCTGTTGGCTCATCCATAAAACAAGGGGGACTAGATGTTACCTAAAGTCACTTTCAGCTCAAAATCTTCACGATTTTATCAAAAGATATGACACACTACATTCTACCACACCTATTTGTATTGCACAATGGAGATTTCTCTGCATCATTGAATTTGAGAGCTGAGCTCAGTATAAGGGTGGTCCACTTAAGACTCCATGAAGATAGGGACATTTACTGACGCTTTTATTAAAAGGCAATCTTGGCAATGACCATATTTTAGGATTATAAGATTGTATATAGGGAGCTAGAAGGGACCTGACAGGTTACCTAGTTCAAGGTTTTTATTTTATAAATGAGGAAACTGAGGCCCAGAGAAATGAAGCGACTTTCCCAAGGATCCACTACAGGTTGTAGTTGCAGTATTTAAACTTTGATCCCCAGACTTCAAAACCAGTACTATTTTGGCTATAACATGTTGTAAGGCTGCCCAGATGAATTATAGAGGCTAGATGAGAAAGGTTTTATGATGCAAATGAATGGCAGAAACAAGAACATAGGAAAAAGGAAATTCAGTACTCAGGAACTGGCAGCAAGTGAAAAATACATTATGGCAATAATGATCATCTTAATAGCATTTGATAATTAACTTTGGAAAGACAAGCTAGTTTACCACAAAGAAATTGTAAATGATGTAAATGAAAAATTTAATATAGGTAAGTTAAATGCACACATAATGAGCATGTCATAATGAGTGAATATCATAGAAGAAGATCTTTAGAAGACCAACTGTGATCAACTTATGGTCATTAATATGTTGTAACATGTATCAGAAATTGGAAAATTGTAGCCCACAGGTTAAATCTAGCCTCCTACTTGCTTTTTTTTTTAACAGCCCTGGATTCAGCCCACAAGTTATAGTTTGCCCACCCCATATCTGTATCATTCTGAAAAGAGTACCCATGTCAGTGAGCTTACAGATCTGTATTTGAGTACAAAATATTTTCCTATAGATGTGAACTTTTAGAAGGTTTATTGTGTTTATCCAAATAAATTGTTATTGGATTTAGGGGGGATTTAATTTTACATTACCTAGAGTTCTCCTTGTATTCCTCTCCCTTCCGTAGGTAGGAAGGCATCTCTTATAACTAAGATTATTTTTTGTGTTGTTTTTTCTTTTTTTTGTGAGGCAATTGGGGTTAAGTGACTTGCCCGGGGTCACGCAGCTAGTAAGTGTCAAGAGTTTGGTCTGAGGCCGGATTTGAACTCAGGTCCTCCTGACTTCAGGGCCGGTGCTCTATCCACTGTGCCACCTAGCTGCCCCAAAGATTAATGTTAAAGAAAAAAGAGCAACAAGAGAAAAAAAAAAAAGCAAACCTGAACAATACATTAAAATACCATTCCACACCTGTGGACTTCCTATCTCTACAAAGGAGTGGGAGAAAGTACATTTGCATTTGTTCTTGTAATTTTGCAACATTAATTTTCAACTATATTGCAGATGTTGTTTTCATTTATATTGTTGTAGCCATTGTGTATATTGTTTTCTGATTTGTAGTGTTTGCCTTTTTGCAGGGCTTAAATATTCACACTGAAAATTTAACAATCAACTCACTAAAGCTCATCATAGCTGACTCCAGTACACCTCTAATTGCAATGTCAAAAGAAAAACAAACAAAATCACCTAATGATCAACCTCCTGGAGAAGAGCCTCTGTACTCTTACTGAGAGTAGGCCTCAAAAAAATAGACATTATGCGCTGACAGGAAACTTTTGCGAAGCTTTTTCAGGACAGTAGAAACTGCAATGCTAATGCAAAGTCTATATCAGCCTTCAAGAACTAAGGGACGCTCAGCAATAGCACTTCTAGGTCTGTGTCCCAAAGAGATCATACAAATGGGAAAAGGACCCACATGTACAAAAATATTTATAGCAGCTCTTTTTGTGATGACAAAGAATTGGAAACTGAGGGGATGCCCATCAATTGGGAAATGGCTGAACAAGTTGTGGTATATGAATGTAATGGAATACTATTGTGCTATAAGAAATGATGAACAGGCTGCCTTCAGAAAAACCTGGAAAGACTTGTATGGTCTGATGCTGAGTGAAGTGAGCAGAACCAGGAGAACGTTGTATGCAGTAAGAGTCACATTATGTGATAACTAACTTTGATAGACTTCTCTCTTCTTAGTAATACAAGGATCTAAGACAACTTCAAAAGGCTCATGATGGAAAATACTGTCCACATCCAGAAAAAGAACTATGGAGTCTAATTGCAGATCAAAGCATGTTATTTGCTCTCTCTCTCTTTCTCTCTCTCTCATTTTTTAGTTTCTTCTTTCTCGTGGTTTCTCCCATTGGTTCTAATTCTTCTTTACAACAGGACTGATGTGAAAACAGGTTTAATATGAACGTATATATTGAGTCTATATCAATTTACATGCCATCTTGGGGTAGGGGAGGGGAGAGATGGGGAGAAAATTTGCAACTCAAAATCTTATGTAAGTGAATGTTGAAAACTAAAAATAAATAAATAAATTTATTAAAAAAAGCAATAAAAGGTACAACTAGCAATCAAAACATTTATTCTAAATATAAAAAAAGAACTAAAGGATGCTTCCATGCCCAAATGAAGCATCAGATCAGGAGTTTATGAAGATTACTATTTTTAAACTTTTATTTAATTATTATATGGCAGGAAAATGCCACAAAATGTAATATCTCTGGTTATGCAATAAAAATAAAATGGAATATATAATTTCATGTTTAGAAATGCATAACTGTGAAGGATCAGGACACCATCTTACACCATATATCATGATAATCTCAAAATACATATGAGATCCAAATATTAAAGGCTATACCATAAAAAAATTTAGAGGAAAATCAGTTAAGTTACATTTTACAGCTAAGGCCTGGAATATAGTTATTAACCAAACAAGAGGTATAGGCTAATAGAGATAATTTTGATTACATGAAATTGAAAAACTTTTATATAAAACTAGCATAAGAAAGGATGCTTATCAATTGGGAAAATATTTGCATTTGATGTCTCTGAAAAAGGTTTGATATCTAAGATATGTAGAGAATGTCATTATATAAAGGTAAGTCATTTTCTAATGATTAAGAGGCCAAAGCATATGAACAACAGTTCTCAAAAGACTTGCACATTATTCATAACCAGGTGAAATATTGTTCTAAATCACTAATAATAAGAGAAATGCAAATCAAAATAACCCTGATGTTTTACCTCACATTTAGTACATGGGCAGAGAATTATAAAAGAAGAAAACAGTCATACTTGGAGGGGTTGTAGAAAGACAGGTACACTAATGTACTGTTGATGGAGCTGTGGATTATGAAAAATTATGGAAAATAATATGAAATCATGCTGAGAAAGGTATTGGAGTGTCCGTACCCTTTGACCCAGAAATCCTATTGTTGGGCACATACCTCTATCCCCAAGGATATCGACAATAAAGAGAAAGATCCTCTATATACTATATATATAATAGTGCATATAACCAATTATAAGAAAATAGAAACAAAACAAAAGCAAAACAAAAACAAAAAAATTGAAACAAAATATATTGGTTGGGGACATGAATTTGTACAAGCTGTGGTATATGAATACAATGGAATGATATTATGCTGAAACAAATGATGACTATGAAGAATCCAGAAAAGCATAGAAAGAATGGTATGAACTGATGAAAGTAGAATAAGCAAAATCAGGAAATAATACACATGGTGACAAAAATAAAAGTATAAAGAAAAACAGCAATTAAAAAAAACCCTGAATGCTATGAAATTATAATGCTCAAGTTTGGCCCTGAAAAGGAAGTATGAGAATGCATATTTCTCCTTATTTTGAAGAAATGGGGGACTATGGATTTAGAACACTACTTAGAATGCTAGGTTTGGTTGTTGTGTTGGTCAGTTTTGCTAAACTGCTTCACCCCCCCTCTGTTTTTATTGTTTATTACAAGAGATAACTCTGGGAAGGGAAGAAGAGAGAGATGTCTGCAAATGAAGTAGATACAAAGGCTATCAATAAAATAGGAGGAAATGGGGATAACTATAGCCTTGATATTTGGTAACAAATCAACCACCACCAATGTTCTTTAACTTCCAATAAAAGCAGCCTATAAAAGAGAATTCATTTTTAAAAAAAAAAAATTCATTACAGACAGCTTTTCAGAATCTTATCATTGAAGTATATGCTGGTGGTCATTCACAAGCTAAAAGACAGAGAGAGAGAGATAGAGAGAGAGAGACACAGACAGAGACAGAGAGACAGACACACAGAGAGAGAAAGACAGAGAGGGACTGAGATAGAGACAGAGAGACAGAGAGACAAAGAGACAGAGAGACTGAGCATTCACTATGTGGCAGGCATTGTGTTAAGCCCTGGGGATACAAACACAAATCCTTGCCCTCAATAAGTTTAAATTCTCCTGGAGGAAGATAACATATAAAGGATAAGTGGTAAGTCACTTAGAAAGACAGAATTACAGGATATGGATTTTTATCAACTTACTTGTTCAACCAGGGGCCATTCTGTCTTTTAGCACTTCACTTATTGGTTTCTCTGGGGGATGCTACCTGGCATTGATTTCTTATGGCATATTGAACAGACCCATGATTTTCTTGCTTCTATGTACATAGGGATGTACATTCTATGGATGAGGTCCATAACCTCAGAGAAGAAAGGAAAAGATAATTCCTGAGGTGCTAGATCATGAAACAGAGTTCCTAGATCTGACACTCCAGCACCTCCCCCTCCCCCAGAACTCTTCCTTCCTGGCTATAAAAGAATGGAAAACAAAACAAAAGAAACAAACAAACAAAAAAACCACAACTTCCTTCAAGAGAAGGGACTTAAGCTAGGTGTTCTTTTGTTGATCTTAGAGACCCCTGGTTACTAAGGATCTCTATGCCTGTGTCTATAGGACAGGCTACATCACCTCCTTTTCCTTTGAAAAACTGCTAAATATAAAGGTCACATCACAGGCCATGCTCTAAAGCCAATTGTCCTCTGCAGAAGTCTAGCCCTGAAAGGTGCTTTGGAATGTTAAGGGCAGCACAAGTTACCAGGATGCCGGTATATTTTCTGGTAAGGAAATAGAACTCAAGATTAAGTTGAGTGAGAGTTTTTAGGTTTCAATGAGGTTTCTAAAAGGAATTCGAACATTGCTGCTTTTCCTCTTGTGGGATCAGGCAGGCACTGCTTCATCTTGATAGTTAATAAGTATGTTGGATTTGACCCATCTCTATAACTACTGGCAACATTGAGATCTGGAAGAGTCTCATGATAAGATTGAGATATCAAGGAAGAGATTTGGAATGTTTGCCTCCTTTGTGGCAGAGGGACTGTGCCAGCCCTTCAGGAAGAGGAAATGCCTCCTCTGGTCACTCTGTCAACTCCTGGCCCAGTCTGGAGATACTCAAGGATGAAAATAAACAGACATTGTTAATGGGGTTTTATTTAGAAGTCACTTTCTTGAGTGTTCCATCTTGTCACATTTTTAGTTTCAAGTACTACAGGAAAGGTTTTCTTCTATCCCCACAAACTTCTCCCTGCACCCACACCTCCCCCCTAAAAAGGAATGCTATTTGTTCAACCATTTAAAGTAGGAGGAACTGGGAATAACTATAGCCTTGATATTTAGTAACAAGTCAATCACCAACAATGTTCTTTCACGTCCAGTAAAAGCAGCCTGTTTAAGATAAACAAAATCAATGGATTATATTAATGACTGCCTCATAAGAAATGATTACTAGAACTATTAGTTCAGTAAAAAGATTGTGATAAAATGATAAGACTGGTGGATTTGAAGTCAGAGAACTTGGGCTTGAAACCCAATCCTGCTCCTTACTATCTGTGGGCAAGACATTTCATTTCACTGGGCCTCAGTTTTCCCACTTTTAAAATTAGGGGATTTGACTAGACAATTTCTAAAGCCCCTTTCAACATGAAATCCTGTTATTGTATGCTCCTTGAGGTTAGGTATTGTGCCTAATTTTTCTTTGTATTCTCCACAATGCCTGGTACTGAATCGGTATCTACTGAATGAATTATCAGTACTGGTTTACACTTATATTTGAATTTATTCAGCTTGTAGTTCAAATATCATAGTTGTATGCTTTGTGAAGAAGACCTGAGTAGATTGATTTGGGAAGCTTGGGTTCTTCAATTCCTTTTATTCTGATGTTTGTACTACCCTGACCTAAGTTACTTTAGGTCTTAACTTCAAGGGAGAAGCTAGTCCTGAGGTTATTCCTGGCATAGGGATAACTTTGAAAAAGACAACCTTGGGAATCTGGATAGATAAGGTATGAATTATTCATGAAATGCGAGCAGTAACATAGCACAAATAAGTATAGAGAAAGGAACAAAACTGGGTGAATTAATTTATCACATGTAGTGATCCCTGGACAGGATAAAGTAAAATACATGTGTGTGTATATGTGTGCATATAAATTAGATACATATTCATATATATATATATATGTAACTATATCTCAATTTGTACATGAGACATATCACTTAATTCGATCACAAAGTTAGGAATTTAAGGCTATACCTCCTTTTCTTAAAATGTTGTTTATTAGCTCTTGGGAATATTCAGACCTGTGCTGATCATTTATTTATTTTGTTTGAACCTCTGATCCCACTGGCACAGGGAACTATCAATGAGGATGCTCCCTTTATCAATGCAGGTTATCACTTATTCTACAGTTTATAATCATAGAGCATTGCCTGGCACACTGAAAGGTTAAAGGAGTTAGCAGTATCACAAAACCAATATGTGTCAGAGGGAATAACTGGGATTTTCTGACTGTGATATAGGTTCTTCATACATTAATATAGCTGGATAAGTTTATAAAAAGATGTTGGGGTCCTTAAGGACAAATTTGTTTTGGAAGAGAGTGAGCAGATGGGGGAAGTTGGGTTAGGTTTTTTTTTTGTTGTTGTTGTTAATTTAATCTGATTTTATAGGTAAAGAGATGGGAGCTTCCTGGGAAGGTCAGGCTATGGTGGGATAACTCTGTAAGGAACTCTGAGCAGCTGAGGAATTTTATGATCCCCTAGACAACCTGGAGTGGTGGGGGTGGGGTGGGGATGAGGAGGAGATGTGGAAAAAGAGATCAAAACAGAAAGGCTCCTCTCCAAAAGGGCAATGGAGAGGTATCAGAGGTCACCTTTGCCTACTCTTCACAATCTTGCCCAGACCCAGTCATATTGGGTATTTTAAAGCTCAGCCTGTAAAATCTCTGACTCATTACATCTCACTGTGGTAGTCCTTGATGCCTTGATGGATTGAAGGGATGAAGAGAGGATTAAAAAAATATATATTCCAATTCAATTTAGTTGACATTCTTTGAACTCTGTCAAAGGGTATGGCAATATACTGTACTGAATACTAAGCCATATAATAAGATTGAGATAGAGACTGCTTACAGCAGAGCTAGGTTTACCCCCTCTGGTTTGGGAAATATTTTCTTATACACACACACACACACACACACACACACACACACACA
>NW_020954576.1:87498582-87525181 GCF_900497805.2 Vombatus ursinus
GTAACTACATGGAAACACTAATCATAGGAAACCCATCCCCCTAGTTTTAGAGAGTGAAACACCCCCCCCCAAATTTTACTTGTGACTTGGTCACACCTTCCCTGACCAAATAGTTCAGTCTTTATCAGTTTTATTGGCCAGTGATGTGCTGAGGAAGCAAAATCACATCCCATAGCTCCTGCCTGCCTCCCTTCACATCATTCCTCTCATTGGACATAGGAAACAATGACCTGGCTGTGTTGGTGACATTCTAAATGCCCACTCACCAACTGGCAAAGTGCCAGGGCTCACTAGGATAGCCAGGAAGGGCTGGGAGCTGTCCTCAAAGAAGGTGGTCCTGGCCATCTGCAAAACTAAACAAAGGAAAAGGAGGGAAGGGTGGAGGTTGCTCTTTGGGCTGCTGACTTCCAATATTTCTATTTTGGATACTTTGCTGCTGACTTCCAATATTTCTATTTTAAATCCCTTGCAAAGAGTAGCTAGGCAGTAGAGACAATGAAAAGTTATGATGGTTGAAAATTCCACACCATTGGGAGTGCCCAAATAAATTAGAATTTTTTTTCTCCATTATCCTTTGTGCACTCAAGTGAGTGTTGTTAATAGAACTAGACCCATGGTGAGAGGAAAACAGAAATCCTTTTTTGTTTTTCACTTGTTTTCAACTGTTATTTATTATGAGAATTTCTTTAATGTATTTTATCAATTAACAAGCATTTATTAGGTAGTAATAAATAGTAAATAATTGTATAAATTTCTATAAATCTTTGAAATCAATTATCACTCTATTTACATTTCTTTTCCCCTCACACTATCACCACTGACCATTCCCAAAAACACGTTTAGACCTGTCTGCCACTTATGAAAAGTCCATAGCTTAAAAAATGGAAAACAAATCATTTCAGCCTCTGATAAGATGAATTTACACACTGCCTCTTTCTACTGAAGGATCCACGGTTAATAAATGTCATCATAATTTTTTATTACCATCTCCATTTTCACAACATTCTTTTTCCTTCCCTATTAGGAACTAGTTGTAATAGGGGAGGGGAGAAATCGATGGTCCTAAATAAAAGCAGATTTTAAAAAAATCATCCCTGGGGCAGCTAGGTGGCACAGTGGATAGAGCAGTGGCCTTGAAGTCAGGAGGACCTGAGTTCAAATCCGGCCTGAGACCAAACACTTGACACTTACTAGCTATGTGACTGTGGGCAAGTCATTTAACCCCAATTGCCTTAAAAAAAATCCCATATGTGCCATACTGTGCTAAGTACTGAGATACAAAGGAAAAACAAAACTCTTTGCCCTCAGGAAGCTTACTTTCTAATGAAAAAGATAATATGTACATAAATAGGTATATACAATATACATACAGAGAATAGGGGAAAAGTATCCTTAGAGGGGAAAGGCATGAGCAGCTGGAGGATTGGGGGTGGGAGAGGACACACCAGAAAATATTTCTGACAGAAGGTAGCATTATAGTCAGGGAATTTTAAGAGGTGAAGAAAAAGAGGGAGCATATTCCAGGCTTGGAGGGACAGCCAGTACAAACGTAGAGTGAACATACCTGCATCTTCACAGAATCATAGAGGGATCTCAGAGGCTACATAATCCAACCCCCACCTAATAGGAACTCCTATTGGAACAACCCTCATTCTGACAAATGGTCATTCAGTCTTTTGTTTGAAGACTTCCAATGACTGGAGAAATCACTACCCATCCATCACCACTCCTCCACAACCAGTACATTCTACATCTCTGATTGTTCTGGAAGTTTTTCCAAATGTCAAACCAATCTCCTGCCTAGTGCTCCTAGTTATGCCCTAGGGCCATAGTAAAACAAGTCTAATCCCTTTTTAACGGGATGAAAAACCTTCAAATACTTTAAGGCAAGTGCCACGCTCTCCTAAGTCATCTCTTCTCCAGGGTAAACAATATTAAGTTCTCTAGCAGATTTTTTTTTTAATTCTTACCAGCCTATCAAAAACCTGGAGCCTTCCTTTTTCCTAGAAACAATATCTCTCGAGACAGACTAAGATCAAATCATGTTTCTTGGCTAGTATATTTCATTTCTTGATTAATGCCATGCTGATGGCCCACTAAAATTCCCATATTTTGTTCAGTCAAATTGCTGCTTAGTCTTGCCTTGCTCATCGTGCATTTATGAAGATGCCTTTTTAATTTAAAGTGTAAGATTTTACATATATCCCTATTAAATGTCACATTATTTATTTTGGTACATTGAGATAGTTTTTTACTCCTAACACAATCATCATCCTCATAGTTCTTATTTATACAGTACTTACAGGTCTGGAGAGCACATTACATACATTATCTTAGTCAATCCTCATCACTACCCTGTGAGGTAGGCGCTATTATTTTCCCCATTTTGCAGATATTGAAACTGAGGCACAGTGAGGTTAAATGACTTGCAGGTCACAAAGTTATAATGTGTTTGAGGTATGACTTAAATTCATATCTTCCTGACTCCAAGTCAAGAGGTCTATCACTTTATACACTACCCCTTCCAGGTTTGTGTCAGCTACAAATCTGATAAGCATGTCAGTTCAGTTATGCCTTTATCCAAGTCATAATGAAATAATTTTCTTTCTTCCTCAAACCTTTCTCTCTTTCTAACTTTACTTAACTTCATTACTACTGTCAAGGGCATCAGCATACTACCAGTCACCCAGACACACAACTGATGTGTCAGAACTCAACTCTTCACCATCTCTCACTTCTTCATATCCAATCTGGTTCCAAGTCTTGTCAATTTTTATCTTCTAAGTATCTCTCATGTATGTCCCACACTTTCCTCTGACACTGCCACCATCCCTCACATCTGGACTATTGAAATCAACCGCTGATTGATTTTCCTGCCTCGAGTCTCTCCCCACTCCAGTCCATCCTCTAAAGCTATCAAAGTAACATCTAAAGAACAGGTCTAACTATGACATTCTCCTCTCTTTCTCATTCAATAAACTTCAGTGGCTCCCTATTACCAACAGGATCAAATATAAAATCTTCTGTATGCCCTTCAAATCCCTTTACAACTTGGTCCTCTCTAGTCATCTTATGCTTCACTCCCTTTTACATCCTCTGAGATTCAGTAATACTTATTATTCTTCATATGAGTTACTCCATCTTCAGACTCAGTGCATTTTCACTGACTGTCCCCTATGCCTGGAGCTCTTGACCTCCTTGTAGGTTCCTTCTGCCTTCCTGCAAATCTCGTTTAAAATTCCACCTTCTTCAGAATTTCTTTCCTGATTCCACTTAATGCTAGTGCCTTCCCTTTGAGATTATCTCCAATTTATCCTGTATATATTTTGTCTGCATATAATATTTCTATTTTGCCTCCCCCATTAGATTGGTAACTCCCTGAGGGCAGGTACTGCTTTTATCTTTCTTTGTATCCCCAGTGTTTCATACAGTGCCTGGCACAAAGTAAGTACTTTATAAATGCTTGTTAACTTGACTTATGATAGATAAACATCCTAAATTACCCAGGGCCAAGCACAGACTCTTGTAGGACTCCATTAGAGAGAGAGAGAGAGATTTTCCATGTCAACTTCAAAATTTGAATGGCTACTTTCAGACTATTTATTTGACCAGTTACAAATTAATCTAACAATGTTATTCTCTAGTTAACATCTCTCAGGATAAAATATGATTGCTTGTACTTCATTTTGAAGAGAACAATGACATCAAAAAGATGATGCCATGACTTGCAATTGAATTGAATTTAAATGAGGGAGGGCTGCACAAAGTCACTAGCCTCACTTTCTCTTCTTTAACCATCTGGGTCCAGTGGCAAGATATAGATACAGATCAAGATGACCGGAGTTGGCCCCCACAGAATAACAGAAAGATTTGATCAAACATTTTGCCCTATCTACCAACTTAGTAACCTTGTCAAAATAGAAAATGAGGTTGGTCTAGCCTGATAGACTCTTGGTGAAGCCATGTGATCATTAATTCCTTTTCCAAGTTTTTGTTCACTATCCATTAAATAATATGTTCTAGAATAATATCAGAAATAATGTTCAAAATAACTGGTGTGTAGTTTGCCAACTCTATTCAATTTCCTTTGGGAATAATCTTGGTCATTTTCCAACAGTATTCTACCTTCTCCATTCTCAAAGTTCTTTCCAAGACAACTGACAGAGGTTCAGAAATTGCAGCTGCCTCTTCTTTCAGTATTGTGGGGGTGTAGTTTATTTGGGCCTGCCAGCTTGATCTCATCAAGGGCAACTACTTATTCTCTTATCTTGGATTTCAATTCCCATCAAGCATTTTGGTTCTCTTCTTCTTAGTCCAAAGACCAGCATCCTTGACATAGTAAATAGAAACAAAATTAAAATAGCTTAGGTCTTTTTTTTTTCTACATCACTCTATTCCATGCCAAGTAGCAGCCCTATACCTTATTTCATCCCATTCAGAGCATTCCTCCTCAGCCTAAGTTCTTTCTGTACTTTTTCTCTCCTGACATTATTTTTATAGGAAATAAAATATTTTTATTTGTATATATTTATAGGTCTTGTATTTTTTATTCATCCTCTATTATGTGTTGTTTAGTCATTTCAGTCAGTTGTGTTTGACTCTTCCTGCCCCATTTGAGGTTTTCTTGGCAAAGATACTGGAGTAGTTTGCCATTTCCTTCTCCATCTCATTTTATAGGTGAGAAAACTAAGGCAAACAGGGTTAAGTGACTTACCCAAGGTCACATAGTTAATAAGTGTCTGAGTCAGTTTTGAACTCATGAAAATGAGTCTTCCTGACTCTAGAAAACTGGGAATTCTATCTGCCGCTCTACCTTGCTGCCCTATTACATGCTCATTCATTTTCTATATCCATTTTAAAAAATCTAAGTTGCAGTGCCTTCACATTTTGAATGCTAATTTATTATGCACATACATACATACGTACATATATATATACATACATATTTGTATATATGTATATATGGAGAGAGAGAAAGAGACAGACAGAGAGACAGAAAGAGTGACAGAGAGACGGAGGCAGGCAGATACAAAGAGAGATAGATGGAGACAGACAGACAGACAAACACACATAGAGACAGAGACAGAGAGGAATATAGATGTAAAATGAATAGAACAGAGTTCTAGGTGATTGTATTTCACATAGTTGGTCACTTCTTTTTCTTGGAGCTCTGCACTTTGGAAACTAGTAGCTCAGCAGACAGAGGACTGGGCTTCGAGTCAGAAAGACTTCAAATTGAATTCAAATCTAGCCTCAGACACTTACTAGTTATATGACCCTGGGCAAGTCAATTAGCCTCTGCCTGCCTCAGTTTCCTCGGTTGTAAATGTAAAATGGGGATAATAATAGACCTTACAGTTGTGCATATCAAATGAGATACAAGTTGTAAAGTACTTAGTATAGTGTCTAACATGTAGTAGGTTGCTCTCTTTGATACAGATTTTTATAAAGATTTATTCCCCTTTCCCCTTTCAGGACACTAAGTACTATCCTAGTTTTCTTTTTTCATCTTTGACTTGTTCCTTTTAGCTCCCATCCCCCAAAATAGGATTATCTCCTAGGGCTCTATTCTTGACCTTTCATTTTTATCTTTTTACACACTCTTCTGTACTCTCATAACTTCAGCTAAATCCAAAATCTATGTATCTAGCTCAAATCTCTTTTTTTCTTTTGAGCCACAAGTTCCACATGCTCAACCACCTGCTAGAATTTAAACTTTTTAAATATTCTATTACATGAAACTTAACATGTCTAAAACACCTTAGGACATAAGCTACATATCTTGTTTCTATTCTTCATGGTCTAGCAAGACCTAAATAAGTATGGACAAAGGGTCCTTTTATCCTTGGCCCAGCTGATGTTAAACCTGCATTCATCAATTATTAACATAATTTATCCATGAAGATTATTAATTTAATAAAGTTGCTCCCAGAAGATCTTATATTAAGGTTTGTAAATAGCAATGCTGGCAGGCACCACTCTCATAATTCTAAGCTGCCCAAACACTTTAACACATTAAATCTCATGCTGAAGGATCATGGCAGAAATTGTTGTAATCTTCTCTGCTGTATCTCATTCCTCACTTCTTTTATTTATCTTTTTTAATTGCACAATCTGTCCAGAAAAATCTGTATCAAAGAGAGCAACAATCATTCAATAAACACTTATTAAAAGCCAACTATTTCTCAGGTACTGAGAATGCGAATTAAACAAAAAACAAATTTAACAATTCTTGCCTTCAAAGAGTTTACACTCTGTCAGGGGAAATATGTTCATATAGATGTGTATGCATAGAAAGAACAGAGATGTTCACATCACCCAGCTTTCAAGGCACTAGTAGCCAAGGAAGGTCAACTTCTCATTCACTGTAGCTAGAATTACTAATATTGGGCTAGGATTGCCATCAGATGGCAGCTAGATGATGCAATAGATAGAGTACTGAGCCCGGAGTCAGGAAGACCTGAATTCAAATTTAGCCCTACACACTTACTGGCCATGTGATCCTAGGAAAGTCACTTAACCTTTGTTTGCTTTAGTTTCCTCAGTGTAAAATGGGGATAGTGATAGTGTTGACCTCACTGGGTTGTTGTGATTATCAAATGGAATGCTATCACTAAAGCTCTTAACACAGTGTCTATTAGGTGTTTAATAAAGGCGTGTTCCCTTGCCTCCCATAAGTATATCAATGGCAACTCTCGAACAATGATAGAACAAATAGGGGCAATTTAGTTTTCTTCTTTAGTTCTTGAGGTAAGAGAAGTAGCTTTATATCCTAGTTCCCCTTCAGTTCTAGAGTTTGCTTCTCCTCTTGGAGGATTGCTATCAACAGATATGATAGGTCAGCATACCAGAAGCAGCAGCCAGTAATCAGCAAAGAAAAATAACAGTGAAATAGTTTGATTTTGAAATTTAATTACCAGAAATTGAGTTACTATGGCACCAAGATCTTATGGAAAGAATGTTGGACTGGAAGTTAAGAGGTCTGGATTCTGGCCCTGGCTTTGCCAAGTGTGGTTTGCTTGCTTTAGAATCATTCTCAGGGCCTAACTTTGACAGAGAATGGAGTGAACAAGGTAGCACACAGGTGTGTTTGTAAAGGAGCTTTGGAACAGTTATAGAGCAATAGGGGAGAAGAGAGGGAGAGAAGAGAAAGAGAAAGAGAGAGAAAGATAGAGAGACAGAAAGACAGAGACAGAGACAGACAGAGACAGATAGAGAGACAGAGAGAACAGAATCTTCTGAATGCATGGAGAGTGGAATTACAGTATTATGGAGGGAATATGCAGGAAAAAGTGTGGACCCCTGAACTGTGTTTACAGTGGGTAAAAGGAACCTCATCCAAGGAATCTCAGAACTGTTTCTTTTGTTTTTACATCAAGATATATTCTACTCCCACTCCATACATGACAAATAAACACTCTTATGTAATAAAACATGTAAAACAAACCAAAGAAGCTCCTGCTTGCACAATTTGAGGATGGGGTTTGGTCCTGCTCATCCTCATATATGAGGTGGTATTCCTTTGATGGAATTTGGAAGATATGCCTTGTCAGTTCACCTTCTAGAAAGGAAAGAGTCCTTCTTTTGTCTATCCATTGACAATGACACCTTTTAAAGTGACAACAGGAATCAGTGGGCAGGAGACCCTTACTAAGACAGCAATCCTTGCTCTGGCACTACCTGTGTGGGCCCTGGCAGCTTCTCTGAAATAGTTTCTTCAAGCACAAAATGAGTAATATCTCTACCTCCTACCTCACAGCATTGCTATAAATAAAGTATTTTTCCAAGCCGTAAAGTTATAAATATGTTATTATCAATAATAATAATTAGTTGATGTTTTATATCTTATTAAATACTAGAGACAAGTGAACTACAACAGAGTTTTATTAATTTAGACATCATTGGTTTGAAAAATTTGATCATTTGAAATGTGGTTGCGTGATCTGGGTAAAGTAGTGTCTATAAATCAACCAATTTACAAGCATCAATTAGGTAACTACTTTTTGCTAGATACTGTGGTTAATAAGCATAGGAATAGGCTCGGTAAGATTATGCCCACAATACAGAAAACAAACATTTTGAAAACTATCCTTCTGTACGTGCTAATTTACTCAGTTAAGCAGGCTTTGTTCCACAGCTCATAGCAGCAGATAGAAAGCTGGGCCTGATGTCAGGAAGTTTTTGTTGTTTGGTCATTTCAGTCACGTCTGACTCTCTTTGTGACCCTATTTTGGGGTTTTCTTGGCAAAGATGCTGGAGTGCTTTGCCATTTTCTTCTATAGCTCATTTTACACATGAGGAACTGAGGCAGAGTTAAGTGACTTGTTCAGGGTCACACAGCTAGTAAATGTCTTAGACCAAATTTGAACTCATAAAGATGAGTCTTCCTGATTCCAAGTCCAGTGCTCTATCCCCTACACCACCTACCTGCTCTTGATGTCAGGAAGTCCTGAATTCAAATCCAGCCTCAGGCATTTACTAGCTGTGGGACCACGGGAAAGTGAGTTAACCTCTGCCTGCCTCAGTTTCCTCAATTGTAAAATAGGAATAATAATAATAGCACCCATCTCCCAGGATTAATGTAATGATTAAATGAGATAATATTTGAAAAGTTTACCACAGTACATTTAGTAGGTGCTTAATAAATAATTGTTCCATTCCCCCATTAGTAGTCAGTTTGTGACTGTAGCTACTCAAAAATAGTAAAAATCCATTAAATACTCAAACTCAGATTCTTAACCAATTCACTCTATTCTACTTCCTTCTTTCTTCCTTCTCCCCCTAGTTAATCCAAATCAGAGAGATTTTATTGTAGGTCAATGTCGGATTAGCTATAGCCTGCCTATGCTGTCAAAGGCTTCCTTTAACCAATATCTGTCCTCCTGGGCCAGTTTCCCGGTTGCCTAGCTTGGGATCCAGTCTTCCCTAATTTCACTTGCCCAGCCCCTATAATCTGCTCCAAGAGACTGTTTTTACTAATGGGGATTGCCCTTTTTAGACAGCACTGTTTGCCTCTAATGACACTGATAACAAAGAGCTGAGTACAGGATGATTTTTTTTTAATCTGCTGGAATTTCCTCTATTTCTAAATAACATTAGTTTTAAAATTTTTCTTCTCTGGTAATTGTCACTATTCAGCTTTCGAAAACACTTCAGCAGTTTATCTAAAACCCAGCTATTTCTTGGTCACTCATCAGCTTTGTGACATCGGCAGTTTTTAACTCAGTTCTCTATCACTATTTTCACATGTTCCTTCCACCCTGGACCTAGATCTGCAAGCAGTCCTAGGAAACTCCCTGATGCTTAATTAATTTTGTTTGCACAAAATTTCAGGGCTCCACCTTGAAATTATCCATGGAATGCTTTCCTTTTCCTCTTGGAGATAGGGACCACATTTCCTGAAGCTGCTAAGTTAATCATTTTATCAATTAGGCCAGAAACACTCCTGTGCTTTGAATAGATCACATCCTTTTACTGGGAACAGTTTCTCTCCTGCAATTAACCTTTCAGGAAATCGTTTTTCATTGCTATAGTTATTTATTATTTCCTATTAGTGACCAGCATGTCCTGTGATAAGTTGCATAATTAGAAGCTCAAGCGCAACCTTCATCAGAGATAAGGTCATGACTATGGGCTTTGGACTGGCCTACTCATTACAAAAATAATCTGAGAAATTTTCTTAGGGTACCACCTTAGGCCCTCAGGGAGGGAGTGCCCATCATCAACTAACCATTTCAAATGAGACTCTATTTATAAAATAAATAAGTAAATAAAAATTTAAAAAAGCATTTAGTACAGTAGCTGGCATATAGTAGGTGCTCCATAAATGCTTGTTCCCTTCCCTTCATTTTTTCATTTGTGCATAAGAAGAATGTTGGCATCAACTAAAAAACTACTTGAAATTATTATTAACTTCAGCAAAGTTGCAGGATATAAGATAAACCCACATAAATCACCAGCATTTCTTTATATAATCAATAAAGCCCAGAAGCAAGAGACAGAAAGAGAAATTCCATTTAAAACAACTGTAAAAAATATAAAATACTTAGGAGTCTACCTGCCAAGACAAACCCAGGAACTATATGAACACAATTACAAAACACTTTTCACATGAATAAAGTCAGATCTAAGCAAATGAAAAAATATCAATTGTCCATGGGTACACTGAGTCAATATAATAAAAATGACAATTCTGCTTAAAGTAATTTACCTATTCAGTGCCATACCAAACCATCAAAAATTATTTTATAGAGCTAGAAAAATTACAACAAAATTCATCTGGAAGAATAGAAGGTCAAGAATATCAAAGGAATTAATGAAAAAAATACAAAGTAAGATGGCCTAGATCTTAGGTAGACCAGATCTTAAATTATATTATAAAGCAGTAATCATCAAAAATATGTGGTACTGGGTAAGAAATAGAGTGGTGGATCCATGGAATAGGTTAGGCATGCAAGACACAGTAGTCAATGATCATAGTAACCTAGTGTTTGTTAAACCCAAAGAACCCAGCTTTGGGGATGAAAACTCTCTATTTGACAAAAAACTGCTGAGAAAACTAGAAAACAGTAGGACATCTGGTAGGTATAGACTAACATCTCATACCATGTATCAAGATAAGGTCAAAATGGATGCATGATTTAGACATAAAGGGTGACAGTATAAGCAAATTAGAAGAGTGAGCAATAGTTTACCTGTCAGATCTACGGGGAGGGGAAGAATTTATGACCAAACAAGAGATAGAGAGAATTACAAAAGGTAAAATAGATAATTTTGATTATATTAAATTAAAAGGCTTTTGTACAAACAAAACCAATGCAACCAAGATTAGAAGGAAAGCAGAAAGATGGGAAACAATCTTTACAGCAAGCATCTCTGATAAAGGCATTATTTCTCACATATATAGAGAACTGAGTCAAATTTATAAGAATGCAAGCCCTTCCCCAATTGATAAATGGTCAAAGGATATGAACAGGCAGTTTTCAGATGAAGAAATCAAAGCTATCTATAGGCATATGAAGAAGTGCTCTAAATCACTTTTGATTAGAGAAATGCAAATTAAAACAACTCTGAGATACTACCTCATACCTATCAGATTGGCTAATCTGACAAAAAAGGGAAAATGATAAATGTTGAATAGGATGTGGGAAAACTGAGACATTGATGTACTGTTGGTAGAGTTGTGAACATTCTGGAAAGCAATTTGGAACTATGCCTAAAGGGCTATGAAACTGTGTATACCTTTTGATCCAGCAATAACACTACTCAGTCTATATCCCAAAGAGATCATGAAAAAGGGAAAAGGACCTATACATGCAAAAATATTTATAGCAGCCCTTTTTGTGGTGGCAAAATATTGGAAATTGAGAGGATACCAATCAACTGAGGAATTGTTGAACAAGCCGTGGCATGAGAATGTAAGGGGATACTATTGTGCAATAAAAAATGATAAACAGGCAGATTTCAGAAAACCTAGAAAGACTTGTACAAACTGATGTAAAGTGAAATGAGCGGAACCAGGAAAACTTTGCACATGGTATCAGCAGCATTGTGTGATGATCAACTATGAATGACTCAGCTCTTCTCAGCAACACAATGATCCAAGACCTGTACAAAGGACTCATGAAGAAAAATGCTATCCACATCCAGATAAAGAAGTGATGGACTCTGAATGCAGATCGAAGCATCTTTTTTCACTTACTTTATTCTTTCTCGTGTTTTTTTTTATCTATTTCTTCTTTCACAACTGTGACTATGTGGAAAATTTTTTTACATGATAGCACATATATATAAACTATATCAAACTACCTACCATTTTCAGAAGAGGGGAAGGGAGAGAGGGAGAAAAAATTGGAACTCAAAAGCTTGTAAAATCTTGGGAAAGTCATTTCAACTCTTTGGTTCTCAGTTTCCTCACCTGTAAAAGAGGGCATTGACCTAAATGACCCCTAAGATTACTTCCAGAGATCAAATTTTATGCTTTTATGAATGTGACTTGGAACCATGTTAGAATATTTTCTTAGAATACAAGTTCCTTGGGAGAAAAATATTGTTTTAGTCTTTTTTATTTATCTTTCTAGTACCTAGCATGGTGACTGCAATATGGCAAGTACTTAATTAATGCTTGATTGATCAATTGCTTCAAATTCTCTAGGGATATTTTCAGACACTTGTGCTGAAGCAGAGAATATTTCTTATAAATACAGAGCAATCTCTATTAGCTACAGCCTTCTCCTGATTTCACTATTCATGTTCCCTTTCTATGCTTCACCCTATGTTTTCTAGAATGAGCCTAAAATTCTCTTTCAGTCATTCTCCTGCCTCCCAACTCCTCCAGAAGTTGATGGGAGTACTGTTTTTCCATAAGCTCCATGGAGCAATCACTAAAATGAGAGACCTGATCTTAACAGAGCTTGCCTGCAGGGCCCGTTTTTTCCCCATTGTTAAACGAAAGTTAGTCAACTCCCACAAATGTTCTTTGCATTACACACTCATGGGATTGCATCAAAAGAACAGGCTTGCTGGTGGTATTTTCCATCAAAAAGCAACAGATAATAAGGAGTGTTACCGCAAACCACAATTTAGAGTCTCTTTTAGAGGAGCATGCTGCCCTTAGGGAGCCAGGTGGAATGAACCCAAATCAACACCCCTTTCAAGAATCACTTTCTGTATTGCTTTCTTCCCAAGTCTTTTTTGACAAACCAGTTAAAGAGATAAATACTTTTGAACTTGGTGATATTTCCAAAAGATAGTTCTGACTATGCCACTACCTTGATAAATAAATTCTGGTGGCTGCCTGTTGCCTTAGGATTGGAAACAAATTAATCTCTTTCTTATTTAAAACTCTACAAAAATCAGTTCCAATCTTAGCTTTCTAGCCTTATCATATATTGCCTCCCTGCATGCCCTCTGTGGTCCAGTCAAACTAGCTTTCTTGCTGTTTCTCACATTGGATATTCCATTTCTCATCCTTGTACCCTTGTACAGGCTGTTAAGTCAGTTAGCCAGTCAACCAACATTTATTAAGCACCTACCATATGCTAGGCAAAGCTCAGCACAAATGCCAGCTGCTAGTGCTTCTCATACAAATTTCCTGTATTTGCTGTATGTGTACTTTGATGTTCAGTCATTTCAGTTGTGTCTGACTCTTCATGACCCCATTCAGGGTTTTCTTGGCAAAGATAAGGGAGTAGTTTACCATTTTCTTCTCCAGCTCATTTTACAGATGAGGAAACTGATGCCCAGGGTCATACAACTAATAAGTGTCTGAGCTCAGAATTGAACTTAGGAAGATGAGTCTTCCTGACTCCAGGCCTAGTGCCCTATCCATTGTGCCACCTGGCTGCTTGTATACTACTTATATATATATGTACAATTGTCTTCTCTTATAGAATGTAAGCTGCTTAAGGGCAAAGACTATTTCACTTTGGCTTTGTATTCCCAATCCTTATTGCCTTGCTCAGCTCATAGTAGGTGCTTAATAAATGTTTATTGATTGATTGGTGGAGAGGACTGGGAAATTAGCCTTGAACACCATCCTTTGTGAATCTTGAGACTAGATTTGTCTTCTTAGAACTCTGCCCTCACTTACTGTCTCTTATTTGTGGTACCTACAAGGTAGAATTGGGCCCATATATAGTATTTCATTGTGGTATTGATTATTACCTATTCCCTCTCAAGATGGAATATCTTCGACCCCCATAGTCCTTCCTAAATCTACCACCATCTCTCTCCATCTTGCTATGAAAATTGAGAGGTCTGTGGCTTGCCAGACTGTTTGCTCAGCCCCTAACAATAATCCCTGAGGAAGTATGCACAGTTAGAAACCAAGATATTTATTAGTAAGTACAAAAGTAATAGACTGAGGTACAGAATAACCGTATCATTTCCCATAGAACATCCCAACACTCTCTACAGATGCCATTTTGAATCAGTGCCCTTGTGCATGCAAGTCAGGGACTGTTGTGAGTTACAAGTTCAAGAAAGAGGCTAACTGTCTAAGGAAGTGGGTGCCAAGGAAATGTCATTTCAGCAGTCAAGGTGAGCTTGGAAAACCAGCTACACTACCTTCCACTAAGCTTCAGAGACACAGTTCAATTCCTGACATTGCCAAGGCTTGAGCCATGGCCTCAACCCAGGCTCTGATAGTACAAGTGGAAAAATCTAACACAGGAGTTTGGCATCTCATTTCTACAGCTGCCAAGAAGAATGAAAGAGAGAATGAAAGAGAAAGAGAGGCAGCAGCAGAAATGCCAGCAACAGCAGGAGGCAGTACCCAATTACTACTGGTTGATGCATGAGGAAAATTAAATTTGGTGATGTTTCAAGGTTATGTTGAAATTCCTAAGCAGCAGGCTTGCATAATGCTGAAACATGGAAATTAAAGCATTATTGACGTTGTACTTACTTTTTTTCAGGACCTCACTCTCCACCTTGTTTTGTTACAACAAGTCTATTTAGCTGGGTATGGATCTACCAAAGAAAAGGGGAAAAAGAGGGAAAATAATCTTAGGGGAGGGGGAAGCAATGGAAGGAAAACATACATATAAACATGTCTTAGTGATGCCAAAAGATCATAGGATCACAGTTTTAGAACTGGAAGTTAACTTTAGGGGTTATTCAGACCAACCCTCTCATTTTACAGGTTAGCTAACAGACATTCAAAGAACTGAAATGACTTGCTTGAGATGATATAGGGAATGAGTGTCTATAGCCTAGTTATTGTGAACAATTCCTACTTTGAATTAGAACTACACTTGTCCTGTTCTAGCTCAGATCTATAGTGCCCATGTAGGAAAAATTGAGGTAATTATCTGGATAATTCAGGCCAAAACATGGTTCAATTATCTAGATATTTCAGACAAAATTCCCTCAAAGAAGAGGTGGTATCTTGTTTGTTTGTTTTTTAATCCCTTTAGTACCTTGTATAATCTTTAAATATCATACATTTCATTAGTATGGGTAAATGATTATTTCTTCTTTCAGATAGGCAAGTGTGATCATAATAGTCCATTTTATTTCTACTAAAAGACTTCTTTATACCCACAGAATCATGTGTTCTATTCATCCAGGACAGGCTGTACCCTCAGTCCCTTATTTCTGAATACTTTTTCTAACACAATTTTAATTGATTCAGTCAAAAGACATTTCACTGCTTTGGGGAGGTATTATGACTGCACAATGAGTTAGACCTTAGGATTACAATTTCCCTTATATTAAGCACACTTTCCTTAGATGAACTTCTTCCTATTTCCTCCCTTCAAGATCCAATCTGAAAATCCTTCCTCATCATTAAAATACTTCTAGATAGTCTAGTCCAACCCCAGATGACAAAAATACAATATTTTTAAGTGACTTACCCAAGATCCCATAACTGGTAAGGGGGCAGAGCTAGGATTCAAACTCAGGTCCCCTAGCTAGAAATCTATTATCTCTTTTTTTATGCCAATTTCCACTCTGAGTTTCTTCTATAATAGATTCAATCAATCTGGGAATAGTCTTAAAAGAGGATTTCTTTGGATACTTCCATGATTTCTAAGTGTATAAGAAAAGAACACGTCCCCATGATATTTAAGCATTTCCGTTTCCTCTCAACATTAGGAAGTGCAGAGGCATAAAAGTACTTGTCTTAAAGAAAGAAAAGTGAGACAAATTTTTGCTTGCTATTACTATAGAAGTAACAAAGCAGATTTTTAAACAAAGAAGTCAGGACTTGTACTTATAAGAAGAGTAGATATAATAATGATATTGTTGCTCAAAATATTTTGGGGACCCCTTTTATTTTTGATCCAAAGCGGGATTGTTCACTCAACTTGTTCTTCAGATATGAGGTGAGTCTAGAAGGATGGTATGGGACTTCAGCAGGTAAAGATGATGGGTTGGTGAAATGAGTACATTCTGGGCCCATTCAGTGATTAAGGCTTAATAAAAACATGAGGCACAGAATGGCCTCTTAAAAAAAATAGAGGGGAAGACCCTCAGGGTTTCTGGCCAAAACAGAAACAATTATTATTTACATTCATTCTGAGCCATCAGGACCCAAGCAGTGACCAAGTAGGACTTGGTCTGGAACCAGAGTGATTTGGGGTTAAGGCTGGTCTTTAAGAGAAAAAAAAGAAAAAAGTTTCAGAGATTAAAATTTGCATTCCCTTTGGGCAGAGCACTAGCAGGTAAGAGTGTGACACCCTATATGGAGAGAGAAGAAAGGAAAGAAAGAAACAAAGAAAGAAAGAGAGAGAGAAAGAAAGAAAGAAAGAAAGCCTTATTAAGCCTTAATCACTAAATAGGCATGCCTTAGTCAAACTGAGACCTGTTGAAGACCTTACCTTAAAAAAGCCAAGGTCTCTCACTGCATCCTGGGCCATCTCCAGTCATCCTGATCCATATCTGGCCATTGGACCCAGATGGCTCCAGAGGAGAAAGTAAGGCTGGTGACTTTGCACAGCCCTCCCTCACTTAAATCCAATTCACTAGCATGTCATGGCACCACCTCCCTGATATCATGATCCTCTTCAAGAACAAAGGACAGACAGCAGCAACATTCTGGGCACAGGGAATGAGAGGGGCACAGAATCAGAGAATGTTAGTGTCTGAAGTGATCTCAGGGGTCATCTAGTCCAACCCCCTCATTTTATAGATAAGGCAACTGATGCCAATGGGGACAACTAATTCATTCAAAATTCATAGGGTCCTCCTCTGGTCAGGAGAGCAAAGCAACTCTCTTTCAAGAGGTTGGTTAGAACTGCCCTCTCTTTTAACCTCCCAGGTATCTGAATAATACTAGCTAAATTTTTTTTTTTATACAAGCCTGTTAGATTGATTGAATGTCCTCCTGATTAACCAGTTTTCTGTGTACTTTGTTAAATGCCTCTGGTTGACTGATTCAATGGAGATGTCTAGGTCTTGTTCACATGTAGTTCATATCTCTAATTGATTGATTTGATACAGAGGTTTGGGCCTTCTGTAATTGTTGAGGTAGTGCCATGAAACCATCTTTCTTACATTTGTATACCCAGAGGAAAGCATGTTGCCTAAAACATAATAAGCACTTAATAAATACATGTTAGATGACTGACTGAAGAAATCTAAAAGAACCATCTCCCCAAAAAATGCTTTGAGAAATGATCCCATCATAAGAATAAGCAAAAAGATATTGCCAACATTCAAGGGACTACTTTGAAGGAGACCTCTATCATTTGCATGTAGATGTTCTGATATGTTTGTTAACAAATTAGTTGCATTACTTTTTAGTCATACCTTTAAAGAAGATGGTGAGCTCCTTGTGGGCAGGAACTGTCTTTTGCCTTTCTTTGTATCCCTAGAGCTTAGCACAGTGCCTAGCACATAATGGGCACTGAATAAATGCTTATTGGTTGATGGAATGACTAAAGCTAGCCTTCTTCCATGTCAATTTCCTCACTTTGCTCTGATGATAGATCTTAGCTTCATCATAACCTGCTTACAATTGTCCTTCATCAGATAGTGTCTTAAGGACTAAGGGTGCAGACTTGAATGGCAGATTGGGAGAATTAAGTCTACGACTTCTGCCTTTATTCTCACTTACTAGGTCTGCTCCTCAGAGACTTGCTGGAGTTTCCATCTGCTCATGCCAACATCTTTTTACTGAAAAAGATGCTACCTCTTATGCCCTTCTTCACCCCCCCCTCCCCCCACCCCAAGCTAAAAAAACATTTTATTACTACTTTCTGGAGAAAAAACTTTTTAAAAAATCTTCCCCTTCCTCACCCTTCTCACCAGGAGTCCCTAGAGTCCCAAGGTCAGCTAACAGGCCCAATTGCTTTGGAAGTCTTTGGGCGGCATGGTGTGAAAGTTTTTATGAAGAACATGAGGCTTAAAAAAAAGTCAAAGAGCTCTTTCCTTATGCCAAGAAATGTTCATGAAGTATAAAATGAAAACTTTCCACTAGTCTCTTAGTGAGCCTTCATTTCCATGCCTTATTAAAGCGGATAATGAGCAAGAATTGTCAAGAGCTGTTTGGTGAGATATGTGAACTCAGAGTTTCAGTCTAATTTTTAGTGGACTCTTTCCACATCAGAGTTCATTGTTCTTCTGGCCCAGTCTTCCCCACCTCCCCAACCCCTTCTCTATTACCTTTTCCCCGGATGATAGAAAGCTTCTAGATAGCACTGGCATTTGAATACCATAGAAGGGGATTGTGCCAGGTTGGGCAACCTCCAAGAAGTAGCCTGCATAAGTTCCCATGTCCTTGGACCATCAGGCAGAATTTCCAGTGGTATCAGGCCATGGAAATTGTTTCTCCTTTCATTCATCATTACCCAAGGAACTAAAAATAGTTATTTATTTATTCTTATTCCCTAGGGTCAAATAAACTCTGACTTACAGAATCCCCTTCAAAATGCTTCTTCCAGGATTAGAATAATAGATTTAGAGGTGGATAGGATTTTAGAAACCATCACATTCAAACTCCTTATTTTACAGATAAGGAAACTGAGGCACCGAGAGGTTAAGTGACTTGTCTAGGGCCACATAACTAGTTAAGTGTTTAAGCTTTGATTTAAATTCAGGACTTCCTCATTCTAAGTCCAATGCCTTAACCACTAGGTCATTCTGCTTCTACTGAGGTTTAGTATCATTTATAGATGTTGGTCCTTACTTAATGAAGGGAAGTAAGGAAAGAACTTAAAGTCACTTTATATTTACCTTTTGGGTAACAATTCAACAAATATTTATTAGATGCCTAGTATATGGAAAGCACTGTGGATACAAGGATTGAAAGGAAACCATTCTTGGACTCAACTAATTTACATCTTTTTTTTTTTTAGATAAAATTTTTGTTGTCTTTTATTTTATACAGCTTGAATTTCTACCTTATTTCTCCCCTTCACCTCTCAAATAACCATCTCATATAATAAAGGATTTTAAAATTTTGCACTCTTCTGAGGGCCTACAACATGAACATATAGACCCTCATATATAAAATCATAACCATATATTTATGTATATATATGTATACATATATATACATACACACACACATATAAACTAATTTCAAGAGAGAGATAGTGCTAATTACTAACATTAGCCTTTCTTTGTATCCCTAGTGCCTAGCATGTAATGGGCACTGAATAAATGCTTACTGGTTGTTGGAATGACTAAGGCTAGCCTTCTTCCATGTCAGTTTCCTTACTTTGCTCTGATGATAGATCTCAGCTTCATCACAACCTGCTTACAATTTTCCTACACGAGACAGTGTCTTAAGGACTAATGGTGCAGACTAGAATGGCAAACTGGGAAAATTAAGTCTATGACTTCTGCCTTTATTCTCACTTACTAGGTCATTATTCAAAGAGCTACTAACTAGAGAGCTGGGGCCATGTCTTCTGCTTCTATTTAAGTTCCATATAAAGCCTAAGACAATGGCCAACATAGAGTCAAGCCTCAGTAAAGTTTTACTAATTAACTTGGGGACCCCACATGTTCTCCATCTGCCCTTTGGACAAGAATTAATTGTTCCTCTGGTCCAGTCCAACTCTGAATATTTAGGATTTCTCAGTCTTGGACTCCAAGATTCTTTGTTTTGGCTTATATTCATTCCTTTCTAACTATTTGTACATACTGTTTACAGCAATTAAAATGCAGAGAAAATTTTACATCTGTAAAAGAGCTCCCATCATGTTAAGTGCAAATGACCACCATAATCCAATACCTCTGAAGAGAACAAACAGTAAACTCTCAGGAGTTTCTACCCTTTGCTCTATTTTTTTTCCTCAGAGGCTTGGCTCCAGAATTTGTACCAATTCGTAACCAGAAAGGTCATTTCTGGGTTTGCATTTCTTCACATGTGATTTTCCTCAGGCTGTCTCCACATGGATAGCAAAAGAACAAATGAGATTTGGATTCCAAAATGCTTTTACTTTCTTATCTAATAAAAAAAAGTGCAAACATTTCTTAATCTTACAATTGCTCTACATTTTGACTTAAACTTGCAGATAGCTTGTAAAAAATCATTGGCCCATTGCATTTTCATTATTGTTATCAAATTTCATAAGACTCAACAACTTGAAAGAAATTGAATGAGGAATTGGGAGAAGCAGGCTTTGGTACCAACTCTACCCTGGTCCTAACTCTACCATATTACATTGAGGAAGTCACTTGGTGTTCCCTTGGAAAGGTGATTTCATCATTTTTAAAAATGAAAAGGCCAGTCTTTATAACTTCTACAAGCCCTTCTGACTTTAATATTTTAATCTTTCTCATACACATTCCCTCAACTGGGGAAACAGTTGAGACAAATTGCTAGATATAATGATAATACATACAGTCTTTTTGCTTCTATTATCTTATACTATTGTTGGGTAGCTAGGTAGCAAAGAAGACCTGAGTTCAAATCTGGCCTCAGATGCTTTCTAGCTGTGTGACCCTGGGCAAGTCACTACCTTGTTTGCCTTAGTTTCCTCATCTGTAAATTAGCTGGGGAAAGAAATGGCAAATCACTCCAGTATCATTGCCAAGAAAACCCCCAATGGGATCATGAAGAGTCAGATACTTTTGAAATGACTAAACAAGAACATTCTATTGCTTACCATTTCCTTACTTATGTACTGCTCCATAGCCTGCTTTCTCTACAGAAAACAAAAATCAAACAAATGGGAAGTAGCTAACGTCATTGATTCTAAAAAAAAAAAAAAAAATAGCTGGAGGGGTCCTTAAAGGAGCCCTAGTCCTAGAATCATAAAGACAGACCTGGAAAGAACCTTACAGGTTCATTTCATAGACAAGGAAACTCAGTCCTAGGGAAGTTAAGTGATTTGGCCAAGGTCACCCAAGTAGGAAGTAGCAAAGCCAGTATCTAAATCTCTAGATTTGTCCCATGCTGTCTAACATGAGAGTAATCGGGCTCCATTTGCATGAAAATTTAAAGGATGTGTATCTTTGTCCATGTGAGTGCTCCCTTTGCCAACATGGATCACAACCCATCGAGAGAGAGAAAGGGACAGAGAAAACCAGAGAGAGACAAAGAGGAGGGGAAGAGAGACAGACAGACAGACAGACAAACAGAGACAGAGAGACAGAGACAGAGAGACAGAGAAAGAGGAGACTGGGCAAGGTACCCCCAATCCTTTTCTAATAATTCACGTACCTACACCATGTTTACATTTATAAAATATTTTCTTTACAACAACCGTGTGAGGAAGATAGTAAAAATATTATCACCATCCCTCTTTTAAAGGTGAGGAAACCAAAGCTCAAAAAAGTTAAATGACTTGCCCAAGGTCATTTTAGTAACGTGTTTGGAACCAAAGCCCCCTCACACTCAATTTAGCATTTACTGCAGTATTGCCTTACTGCCCTTCTCACTTTTCTACCTTGCAGAATGTTTGGGTTTTGGGTTTTTTTTGTTCTTTTTTGTCTATTTGTTTTTTGCTCTCCTCTTCTTCTTGAGGCTGGAGAGGGGAGGGTCAGTAATCTTCTACTTTCCCCACTTTGGGCTTTCTTTAAGACTTGTCTCCATCTGTCAGATTTCAAGTGTGTATCATTTGTTGAAAGAAGTGCTATCCCAACTTAAAGGAAGTCATATCTATTCACAGTTATAAATATTTCTATTGCTCTACTTGTCTCTACTTTCATAGATACCCAGCTAAGCAAATGGAATACATGAAAGTATTACCTCATTTGCTCTGGCCACATTACATATCAAACAGATAAGTGGCCAACAGAAAGAACTGTTGATTTCTCACTTTCCTATGAGTTATTTGTTGTCACGTAGATACAATCTAGGTGGCTTCAATGTGGCTGCTTTGGGAGGTACAAATGTCCTTCTAACTTTGCCCCTCCATGCAGAAAGAAATCCAACCTTGAAATTTCCCTTCTTCTATCTTATTTGTTGAAAATTTCAAAGATTAGGCAATGGGAAGTTTTAGAAACCTCTCTGGGTCCCCAGTTTATTAAAACCTTCCAAATATGTGTACATATGTCTCTTCTCCTGCCATTTAAAAATCTCCCCAGGTGACTTTGAGTCATTTAAGGTGATTTCTGTTTTCCCCTATAATTTCTGTTGTTTAGCCACCATCAATTCTGACACATCTGCTTTCAAGAGAGTAGGGGTTTAGTTGTCTTCCTGAGGCTTCCTCTGGGTTTTCTTCAAGTCCTGAGGCCAAAAACTTTCACCTCCCTTAGCTGTTTTCCTCACCTGTGAAAAGGAAATAATGATAGTTGTTGCAAACTCCTGGGGGAAGCTACTTGAATTAATTACCTAATTAGGTGTAGCATTTGGAGGAGGCCTATCCACATTGCACAAAGGTATCATTAGGATCTGCTTTGCTGTGAGCTTTTGCTTGTTGGGTGGTTTGACCCCAGTCATCAGGAGGTCATAAGAATGGCCCACGGGCATGTGGATGGATGGAAATTTAATCCCCCATATTGCTCAGCTCCCTGTCCTGATACCATTGTTCCATGTTTCCTGGCTCTCTACAGGCCACAAGCCTTAAACATTGAGCAACCTCCTGGCTTGAGGAGAAACTAAGTGCATATTTGCCTATATTCCAAAACCAAGATGACGTATAAGTCCAATTGAACAGATGTGGTCAGCCGTTGATTGGACCCAGGGGAGAAGAAATTGAATGTATCCAAGACAACAATGGAGAGGAAGAAGGAGTGAGCAAAGGTGAGCAAATAAGTGTCTTTTCTTTCCCACCACTGTCTTTCCTTTATTTGTATTCTTCAAATTCTTTACCTTCTTTTTCTATTTTGGGGGAAAAATTCTGGGTCTCTGTCTTCTTAGCTTTCTCTGCTCAAACATAGATGATGCTTTGATCTGTACAAAGTGATTCCAGTGATTTGTAAATTTTTTTCCTAATTTCCTTAATACTGAAGTTAAGTTCTTTATAGCAAGTAAAGTTGGTTGCACACAAATAGTTGGCCATAACCACTGACAAGTGTGCATATGAAATAAAATAGTGACATTTTGGTAATAAAATTTGCTCTGATCAATTTACCCTCTGAGATCACACAAACTAGTGGGGTCTTTATGAATTAGAGACCATTAATTCAATGTGTGCATTATCTTAGCTCTTGTGTTTCCTCTTTCTGCTTCTTGATCTCTTTCTTTGCTAATTTTTTGATCATTGCTACTTAGAATCATAGATTCATAGAATTTAGAAAATATCTTAAACAAGGCCTCACAACTTATGGGCTCCAGCACCCAGAGTGCCTTGAAAATACTGTAAGATGTCTGAGAACCCCTAGGTAGAATCCAATTTATGATTGAAACTTTTATCATTGGGCCAAACTTCCAATCTCTGAAGTCATCTTATTAAATAGTGTCACACTTGAAGGTAGGAAGACCTGTGTTCAAATTTGACCTTAAATACTAACTACCCTGTAGTTACCCTGAGGGGCAATAGGTAGCAAAGTGGGTAGAGGGCTGAGCCTGGAGTCAGGAGGACAGGAGTTCAAATTTGGCCTCAAACACTTACTAGATGTGTAAACTTGGGTAAGTCATTTAATCCCTATTTGCCTCAATTTCCCCAACTGTAAAATGGAGGTAATAATAGTACCTACTTTCCAGGGTTGTTTTGAGGCTTAAATGAGTTAATAATTGTAAAGTGCTTAGCATAGTGCCTGGCACATAGGAATTGCTATATAAATTATTTTGGAGGCAGTTAGATGGCTCAGTAGATTGAGCACTGGGCTAGGAGTCAAGAAGGCTCATTTTCCTGAGTTCAAATCTGGCTTCAGACATATACTATCTATGTGACATTGGGCAAGTCACTTAACCCTGTTTGACTCAGTTTCTTCATCTGTAAAATGAGCTGGAAAAGGAAATGGCAAACTACTCTAGCATCTTTGCCAAGAAACCCCTAATGGAGTCATAAAGAGTAGGACATGACTGAAAAACGACTTAACAACAACAACTAACAACACTGGAGAAGGAAATGGCAAACCACTCCAGTCTCTTTGCCAAGAAAACCCCACGGACAGTATTGGCGTGCTACAGTTGGACATGACTAAATGACTGAACGAGTAACCCTGTAGTAATGCAGTAATCCTGGGCAAGTCATCTCATCTCTCAAAGCTTCAGTGTCATTATCTGTAAAAAGGGGATAATAGGGGCAGCTAGGTGGTGCAGTGGATAGAGCATCCACTCTGGAGTCAGGAAGACCTGGGTTCAAATCCAGCCTCAGACACTTGATACTTACTAGCTGTATGACCCTGGGCAAGTCACTTAACCCTGATTGCCAAAACAAAAAAAAAAGAGGTGCGGTGAATAATAGCACCAACCTCAGAATGTTGTGGTAAAGATTAAGTGAGATTACATTCTCTCTCTCTCTCTCTCTCTCTCTATATATATATATATATATATATACACACACACACATATATAAAATTATATTATATATGTATATGTATGTTTATACATATATACACAGTAATATACACAGTATGTATATACAAAATCATATATAAAGTGCTTTGCAAATCCTAAAGCACCACATAAATGCTAGCTATCATTTTTATAAATGATTTGGCATAATAGTCAAAAAACATTTATTAAGTGCTGCTCAGTTTAATGGAGAGATGACTATATGCAAATGTGATACATGTAGGATAAAATGGAGATAATCAAAAGGAATGCTAATTAAGGAGGATCAGGAAAGTCTTCTTACAGAAGGTTGGAATTGAGCTAGGACCTGGAGGATGCCAGGAAATCCACAAGGCAGAAAGAAGAGGGGAGGAGGAAGAGCATCCTAGGCGTGGGGGCCAGTCAGTGACAATGCCTATGGCTGGAGATGGAGTGTTTGTTTGAGGAATGGCAAGGAGGCCAATGTCACTGAATTGTCTACTAGGTGGTGGGCCTGTGTTTGTGAGATGGAGGTAAAGCCTGAGATAATGATCCAAAGCATCTGAGTCATATGAGATGAGGAAGAAAAGGGAGGGAAAAGGAGGGAAAACACAACTCTTGGCAAATGGCTCCTACTTTTTTTTCAGTGAAATATGAGGCAAGGATCTCAGCTAAGGGGGTGAGAGGAGGAGGGATTGGAGGTTTGAAGAGGAATGAAAAGGTTTGCAAAAGCTGTGGTATTGAGTGTGATAGTGAGTCAATTAGAGAGATGTAAAAGGATTACTTTGCTGTTGTGAGGGCCAAGTGGAGACTACATAATATAAATCTGTGCCAAGTCCAGTCAGCAAGTGATTTTCTCCAGCTTTCTTTAGTAGCATATAGGTAGGAGCAAAGGCAGTAGATGGTAGAGGTAAATTAGGGCTTGAAGGGGTTAATGATTGCTGGCTATAGTGGGGAAGTTTGCTAATTCCTGCACTGTGGAGGTGACTTGTTCAAGGTCACATAGCTAGTAAGTGTCTGAGTCTGGATTTGAACTCAGGTCTTCCTGACTCGTAGCCCAGAGCTCTATCCACTGCCCCACTTATTTGACTTAATATGAGTACTACTATTACAAAGAAGGAGGTTCGAGGAATTTTTGTATGTTTAGAAGGAGTGGGAACCACTTATTTAGACCAATTCCTTCATTTTAAATGTCAATCAGTTAATCAATAAACATTTATTAAGTGCTCCTTAGGCAATATGCTAGGTGCTAGGCATAAAAATAAAAATCTTTGCCTTCAAGGAGCCTACAATCTAATGGAGGAGTAAAATGTAAGTAACTAGTTAGTGATTGTAGTATTTTTAGTCATGTCTGACTCTGTGGGACCCCATTTGGGGTTTTCTTGGCAAAGATACTGGAGAGATTTGCCAATTTTTTCTCAAGTTCATTTTATAGGTGAGGAACTAAGGCAAACAGGGTTGTGACTTGATCAGGGTCACACAGCTAGTAAGTGCGTGAGGTCAGATTTGAACTCAGGAAGATGAGTCTTTCGGGTTTCAAGCCCAGTGCTCCGTCCACTGTGCCACTTAGCTGCCCCTAAATAACTAGGTACATATAGATAAAGAAACTGAGGCTCAGATCAATTAAGTAATTTTCTTAAGAGCTTTGCAAACTTTAAAACCCTATATAAATATCACTTATCATCATCATCATCGCCATCATCATCATCATCGCCATCATCATCACCACCATCACCACCACCACCACCACCACCACCACCACCACCACCATCATCATTATCATCATCATCATTACATCATTAGTAGCAGTAAGAGTAAGACGCAGAAGCTCTTGACTCCTATCTCAGTCTGTTTTCTATCACACCTTGTTATACCCACTCAGCTCCACCCCAAGCAGATGGCTGAGGGAAGAAAGAATAAATAACTTAATCTATTCTCCTTGTTACCAGTTAATGACTTTAGGAGAAAGATGTAAAAAGAAAGAGATTGAAGCAAAGACTTCAGTTAAGGTTGGAGAATGGCCTGTGTTTTTCAGTTATTCATACACACTCTATTCTCTATTCAATGGAAAATTAAATGTGACAGTATGTTTTAGAAGTATAAAAGGCCTGTTTTTCACATTATTGACAGAGAGACAGCATGGATTTGTAGATAGAAGACTGGACTGAGGGGGGCAGCTAGGTGGTGTAGTAGATAGAGCTCTGGCCTTGGAGTTAGGTAGGACCTGAGTTCAAATCCGGCCTCAGACACTTGACACTTACTAGTTGTGTGACCCTG
>NW_020954576.1:87525216-87526822 GCF_900497805.2 Vombatus ursinus
GGGAAGACATAGATTAAAATCTTACCTCTTGTCATTTACTAATATATGACCAAGGAAAGATGTTACTTAACTCCTCTCTGAGACTCAGTTTCTTCACTTGTAATATGGAATAATGACACCCATAAGACCTAACTTACGGAATTGTTATAAGAGAAAATATCTGTCAAGCACTTTACAAACCTTAAAAACTTCCATTAATGATTGCATTCAATATTAGTGTAAGTAGAATCAGATTAGGATTTATAAAGTATTTGACCTTCATGAAGTCATTTAATCTCTCTTAAACCTTCTTCTTGTTGTTTTTATTTGTAAAATGGGGAAAATAATACATGTATTAACCATTTCACCATATTATTATGAGGAAAGTATTTTGTAACTATAAATGATAATATAAATGTTATATATCATATGATATGTAAATATATCATTATATAATTATAATAAATATTAATATGTTAATATGTGTACATATAGAGAAAGAGAGACAGAGAGAGACAGACAGACAGACAGAGATGGAGAGATTGGACCTATGATTTTATTTTTATAGGGTACTCCTGATTGAGGAAACTCCCTATGCTGGTTTGGGTCGGCACCTTTCTTTACAATTTATAGTATTGAAGAGTTGACTGGGTTATTGACTTGGCCAGGGTAACATAGCCAAGGTATGTTAGGAATGGGCCCTGAGTCCACTCCACATGTCTTTCTTTCTCTGTCTCTCTCTCTGTCTCTCTTTCTATCCCCCCATATATATCTCTATCTATTTATCTATCTATCTATATTATATGTATAGTTTTTCATTATAGATGTTGTGTATACTATATAGTACTGGGATAGCTAGATGACACAATGGATAGAGCACTGGGCTTGGATTCAGGAAGACTCATTTTCATAAGTTCAAATATGGTCTCAGACACTTACTAGCTGTGTGACCCTGGGCAAGTCACTTAATTCTGTTTTCCTTAGTTCTTCATCTGTAAAATGAGCTGAAGAAGATGATGGAAAACCACTCCAGTATCTTTGCCAAGAAAAACTAAAACGGGGATGTGAAGAATGAGATATAACTGAACAACACCATACTATGTAGTGGATGCCTATGTTGTGCTGTTGTTAGTCTTTCAAACTCAAAGAGAACCAATGACATTATGATGTTGGGGTCAGGGTATACCATGTTCAGTTGTGGCTGATCAGTCCAAGATGAACTCAGAAGGTTCTACCACAGGTAGCACACAAATAGTTCATTAGAACATTTGGGATGTTTCTAGATTTACTTATTTCATGTTTCCTTTGTACTACTGTGATTCTGCTTTGCTCATAGAGCACAACTCCTTCTTTGATGCAGGTATGCCATGCAGGACAGTCCCATGCCAATATCTCCCATGCCTCACAGTCAATTCCAATGTTCTTCAGAGACACCTTGAGAGAGAGTGTCCTTGTACCCCTTCTTCTGACCTCTACATAAGTACTTGCCTTGCAACATAGTCTTTTAGATAAATGTGTGTTTGGCATCCAAACAATGTGGCTAGTCCATCAGACTAATGTGCTTTGCAGTAGAGTTTGAATGCTTGACCTTTTTTTTTTTTTTTTTTTTTTTTTTTTTTTTGTTTTT
>NW_020954576.1:87526882-87560179 GCF_900497805.2 Vombatus ursinus
GATTTGAAGAGTTTGAAGAGTGTCTAGTACCTTATCTGGCCAGGTGATCTTCAGAATCTTCTTAAGAAAATTCAAATGGAAGCAATTTAGTTTCCTGGCATGGCGCTGGTAGACTGTCTAGGTTCGCAGGCATACAACAATGAAATCAGCACAACAGCTGTAGACTTTCAGTCCTGTAGGCAGCCTAATACCTCTCCTCTCCCACACTTTCCTTCAGAGCCTCCCAAACACTGAGCTAGCTCGGGCAATATGTGCATCAACCTCATCATCTATGTGGACATCTCTGGAAAGTATATTGCCAAAGTAAGTGAACTTAATTTGTATGTCTATATCTAGACTATAAAGTATATACACATATATAATATCTATCTCTATAGATAATAGATCTTTATAGATTTGCTCTGATCAGATCATATTTGGAGTATTTGGCTTTGCCTCAGTTTGGGGACCACTGTTTAAGCAGCACGCATGTATGTATATGTATGTATGTATACATATGTATTTACACATGCATGCAAATGCATAAAAGTAACAATAATGGAAATAAAACTCTTGAAAAACCTTTAACCACAGCCAAACAATCCAGTAGGGGTAGAATTATTATCAATTATCAAACCACTAGGTTGTGAGATTAAGTATCTAAGCTTCCTCTTTCTCTTTCATTCTTATCCTGAGCCTCCTAAATCAGTTAAGTCTAGCTTTCAGTAGAATAACAATGTAGATAAATAAATGTGGCACCCCAGATTAAATGGTTTAAGGCTTAGACTGCCTCACAGCTGATCTCAATCTCTCACCAACACTCCTTTCCCAAGCACTCATCTTCCCCACTGTGATCCACAGAGGTGAGCCACTGGATTTCCCAGAATAGCTTCATCCATGCTTATTGGATCATTCTTTTTACCACAGCTGCCAGTCTTCATACCCAGTCTTCTCTGAACCATTAGCAGGTCCTGTAGGGTACCACTCCCCTCCCTTCCCACATAACATATCTTTTCTAGTTAGATGTTCCTCAGTTGATAGCCACTGGGGGATTCAGTTGGTGAAATTCCAAAAGAATTGGACTGCCAGTTATTTTGCCTTCTAAAGCACTTCTTGTGTAGGAATGCTGAAAGATGTAGTTTATCAGTCAACAAATATTTGTTGACTCCCTACTGAATGCCTATCACTCTCCCAGTACCCAGGCAGAGTTTCATACATATTTAAACTTTTAGATTTATTTACATATTCTTATTATGGGAAGGCATTGTGGTATTGCTGATAGAATATCTACTCTGTACTTTGAATTCCGCTCTGGGCAGATTGTATTTAGCATATTATGTTCATTCTGTGGCCCACAGTTTAAGCACTACATTGATATACTGTATACAGAGGACAATCAGCATAGTGAAAGGCTTTGATTACATTTGATGTTTGGATAGTCTGGAGGAATTAGAAATGTTTAGTTTAGAGAAGAAAAGATGCACAAAGGCATACGACTTGATGTTAGGAAAAACTTCCTGAAAATATAACCAACTAAAAAGGGAATGGGTTGCCTGCCATTGAGGGTGGTAAGCATGGGAGGAGAGATTCTCTTACATTGAAGATGTTCAAGCAGATGCTGGATAATACCTTCTCAAGTACATTATAACAGGGACTCTTTTGAGGTATGGATTAGACTAGAAGCTGCTAAGCTCTCTTCAAACTTTATACTTCAGTGAAATCTTTGAATATTGGACTTTGAATCAGGAAGACCCAAGTTTAAATCTCACCTCTGCCATTTAGTAGTGATGTAATTATGGACAATCCTCTCTATCTCTCTAAGCCTCAGTTTCCTCATCTGTAAAAAGAATTTAATGATACATATAATGCCTATATCATATAAAGCATTTCACAAAATTTCAAGCACCATGTAAGCATTATTCATTATTATTGTTATTATTATTGGTTCAGAAAATTAAGGAGTATGGATACTCCTTTCCCTGAAGAAAGTTATAATGCCTCCTATACCCCAGTTCACAGTGCTCATGAATTTGGTGGCCAAGTAATTCATCACCTCAGGGCTATCCTGCTGGTAATGATCTCTTTTAGATGTAGTCTGGTTCTGAGAGCATAGACACCTAGCTTTGTGTTTTGTTTTTGTTCTTGTTTTGTTTTGTTTTTGCCAAGGTCATTCTTGAAGGTTTTCCCATTTGGACATGAGTTCCAGTCTTGGTTTTGATTTACCTGGACTTCCATATTTTCATCTGTAAAATAAGAGGGTTGGATTAAATGGCCTGTGAGCTTCCCTCCAGCACTAACTAAATCTGTGATCCTAAGGAATATGGAAAGACCTGGAGTTTGTGTTCTATTGGCATAGTCTCAGAGAACCCAGGTCATCAGCTCTTCATGATTAGACATCAGAGTAAAGCTTTAGTGGAGGGTGTATTAGGCTTCATTTTAAAAAAATTATGTGTAAGTTGGATTTTAAAAACTTGCCAGGAAATTTTCCTGTTTAAAGGAGTCTCATGATGAATCTTCTTGGTAACTCTTCATGATCTCATTTGGGGTTGGGGTTTTCTTGGCAAAGATACTGGAGTGGTTTGCCATTTCCTTCTCCAGTTCATTTTACAGATGAAGAACTGAGGCAAACAGGGTTAAGTGACTTGCCCAGGGTCACACAACTATTAAGTGTCTGAGGCTAGATTTGAATTCACATCTTCTTGACTCCAGAGCCAGCACTCTATCCACTGAGTCACCTACCTGCGCAGCAGCAACAACGTGGTGAATTCTTTGATGAGATCAATAGCTATCCTTACCACCAACAACCCTCCCTCTCCACCCTGTGATGTATCATTTGTTAGGCTGAGCATTCATAAATTATGTAATATCATACTATGTCCTTGGGGTAAATGAGTGCATAAAATCAAAATTGGAAAGGACCTCAGAGACCAACTAATGGTGTAACTGTGGGCAAATTATTTAACTTCTGTCTGCCTCAATTTCCTCATCTGTAATATGGGGAAAATAATAGCACCTACCTTGCATGGTTGTTTCCAGGATAAAATAGTGTTTGTAAAGTGCTTTATAAACTCTAAAGTTGGCTATCATCTTCATTATCATCATTATCATCATCATCATCATCATCATCGTTGTTGTAGCTACTGTGGTTGTGGTTGTGACTTAACCAGTAGTCTTTCTTTTTTTTTTGGACATATCCTGAAAACAGGCCTTGTAGCCTCTGCTTGAAAACTTGTAGTGACAGGGAATTCACTCCCTTATGAGGCAGTCCACTTCACTTTGAATAGTTCAAGTAGAGTAAAAATCAGCCTCTCAGTAACCTCCACCCTTTGCCCCCTAGTTCTACCTCCTGGAGTCAAGCAAAACAAATCTAATCTCCTCTTACGTATGACAATCCTTGAAATACTTGACGGTAACTATTCTGTCCCATTAATCACTACTTTTTGGATCTGGTCCTTTAACCAATTATGAACCAGTAAATACATACACACACATACACACACACACACGCACACATATGTATGTATACAGATAGATATAAATATACATATATATGTATATACACACACATATACATATACATATATGCGCAAATACACATACACATGTATATACATATATATGCAAATACATATACTCACATATATATAAACATATATATATATATTTCTCACCCAGCCTATATCTTTCTATCCAATGTAAGTATATCAAAGTAAGTATATCTCTTAAATGTTCAAAACTGATCTTTTAATAGCTTCTAGTATTTTTCTAGGCCTCAAAGTTTAGTTCACAGGCTTATAAATATCAAAATCAACCTTTTTTTTTTAAACTGAGAGCACCTTTCTCCAGTCCTTCTTCCTATTTTCTGTATTTTTCTTCAAAAGTTCTTAACAGCTTTCTAGTGTATTCCTATTCACAAGTTCTGTGGAAGGTAGTTCTCCTGAACTTGGAATTAAACTCAATGAGCTCAGCGAGGTGCCCTCTCACTATTTTCTCTTCAATAGAGTTTTAATTCCCCGTTCACCATTATTGTTCTTCAATCCCTAGTGAGGTGATCAAAGAGACTTTATAGGCACTCTAGACAGAGAGCAGTGGTTCTCCAAGTGGACTCCTAGGATGCTTTTAGGAGTCTGCAAGGTCAAAATTATTTTAATAATAATACTGGCATTATTTGCCTACTAAAATGTTCCTGCCTTTTCTAACTACATAACTCTATGAGGATAGATTTTCTTCAAATACCTCAACCAAAACAACATATCACAACAGACTGAATGGAGAAACAGATGAGAAAATCTAGCTACCTTCTATTAAGCCAGTCATTCAAAGATTTGCCAAAAGTAAAAAAAAAAATGTATAAACAATGATATTCTCCTCTTGAATTTTTTGTTTTGGAGAATGTAGTGATTTTTCACAAAAATATATTATTTGTGTTAAAGTGTAATGGTCTTATTATGGTGATTTTAAAATTAGTTAAGAAATATATATATTACATATATATTTAAATTCTCAGTTTTAATTTTTAATATGGTAAATATCTATAAATAAAACCCACATAAATAGAAACTCGTTGGAATCCTCAATTTTTAAGAAGGGGTTCTAAGATTAAAAAGTTTGAGGACTACTGGTATATAAGAACAAATATGAACCCTGCTCTCAAGAAGCAAAATGTCTAATAGGGTACAAATAGTCAGCAATTGATGCCAAAGGAGCTATAAACATTGTTTCATTTTATTTTTTTGCATAAAATGTAAGGAGTTAGCTCTAAATGAAAGTGTGTACTATGTGAAAGTATGTATTATGACACAGCATGGTGGCACAATGGATAGAGCACTGAAGTCAGGAAGACCCGAGTTCGAATCTAGCCTTATACATTTACAAAAGACTCCAGGCAAGTCACTTTAACCTCTATATGCCTCATTTTCCTCATCTGTAAAATGGAAATAACAGTAGCACCTACCTCCCATGGCTATTGTGAAGCTAACGTGAAATTATGTTTGTAAATCACTTTGTTAACCTTAAAGCATAAATCACTTTGTAAACCTTAAAGCATTATATATGTGTGAGTTCTTTTTGTTCTTGCTCTTCTCCTTCTTCCTCCTCCTCCTCTTCATCATCATCATCATCATCATCATCATCATCATCATCATTTTCTTCTTCTTTTCCTTCTCTTTCTTCTTCTTTGTGTTGATTATACTTAGTAGCAAGCTTCACTTCATCATCAGTTTCTGTTCAAGCTAATCACCTTGATTTCTCTGACAGAGTTGGCCTAAAATAAGGATGGTTTCTTATTGATTAGGAAGTTCTCAAGTTGACCTCCACTTATTTTTTCCTCCTGAAAGAGCAGAAACAGAAGTGATGGGTACAAGATGCACAGAGACTAATTTTGGTTAGATGTTGGGAAAGGCTTCCTGGCAATTAGTTATACTAAAGAGAAATAGTCTGCTTTTGAAGGTAATGGATTGCCCCTCATCCGAGAACCTGAAAGATCTCTGTTTGCTATGCTATAGAATCTCCTCTACAAAAGAGAAGATTCTTGCTCAGGTCCAAGTTGAATTAACTGGCCTTCGAAGTCATAGAGATTCTGTGATTTCTGACAAAACAACAAATCATTTTTATAGGTACTTAAATAATTCATTGAGTCATTTGGGGAGGGTCAGAGGGCGAGGATGCCATTTGAACGAAGAGGTTTAAGCTAGGGGAGAAGAGGTCAGAAGTTAAGAGAGGCCCTCATTACTCCAGAAGGATGCTAGGGCAGGCTTCTTGCACGCCAGACCGCATTAGACTCACACTGAGTGTTTGTTAGCACAAAGCCTTGAGCTGCAGGTGTTCTTCACTGTACAAAGTCTTCAAAGATCAGCCTCAAATGTTTCTGTTACTATAAAGAGGATTAAAAGGATTTAAAAACATGGCGGGTTGGTCCAAGTACTAGCATATTTGCCAACATTTGCAAAGAGGGAGGAGGGGAAAAAAAATTCGAGGTTATATCAGCTAGAAGTCCTGGAAGTTGGGGGGAACATAACTTTCAGGTTTTTTATAGCCTGAATGTGGAACTGTAGCACTTTCAACTGGAACTCATTAAGAATTCATGGGGCAGAAAATGTAAGGGGTTCTGGAAACAGGGACTTTGAAAGGCCAAAAGCTAGCTATAAATAAAATGCTGTTGATATTCATTTTTTTTCCTGGTGGTTAAATACACTTATTACAACAGAATGCTTACTTGTAGTGAGCCAGATGATTCTTGACTTTGAAAACCTAGTTGCAATTGAAAGGCACTTTGACATTAAGGACTTATGTTGCCCAGATAGATATGGGACCCAGCTATTACTCAGTCTCCAAAAACAATTTTGTCAGACCGTATGGATTGCAGATATTAAAAAACATCATCTGCAGGTGGAAGTACTAATGTAGGGCATCTGGTGTAATGGTTAAAGGTAACACTTACTGCTTATCATTTTTTTTACTTCAAATTTCCAATTACTTTTCTTTCAACTCTTCCCTCAACTCAGTAAATTTACAGTTTTTCTGTTTTCTCCTATAAGAGCATTTTGACTTTCAACATGGTCTAGAGAAGGACCATGTTGAAAGTCAGAAGGACTCCAGTGCTGTGACTTTAAGTTACTCTATTTGTACCTCAGTTTCTTCATTTGTTGAATAGGGATAAAAATGCATGCCTCATTCATTTCACAAAATTCTTGGTATTTTTGGTTAAGGTAGCATTGAAATCAAAGATCTGTTTTTTTTTTTATTATATTTACAAATAAGATGCAAAACCCCATAGACGCACATAAACATGCATACAAAAATACTTTTCCCTGTCTAAATGATATCTGATTCCATTTTCATATTTGATTATTGTTGTTTGTTGGTAGAAACTAATTTGTTGAAGGTACATCGGAGACCCTTTGCAGATATGAGAGGCATAATGGTAAGGGGAAAAAAAAGACAAAAACAAAAACACTAGAAATGGATTCTTATTACAGCTTTGCGCCTTATTATCTATGTGGTTGTAAGCAAGCCTTTAAACTTCATTGAACCTCAGTTTCCTGATCAGTAAAAGAAAGAGGCCGTACTATGTGGCTTCTAAGTCTAAATTTATGAAAATTCATTTCAACAAGTAGTTTTGTACAACCATAGACTCATAAATTACTATTTAATGGTTTTTCATGTCTTTTCTCTTCAGCTAGATTATAAACTCCTTGAACAAAGAGACTTTTACATTTTTGACTTTGTACATACCAGGTAAAGCTCAATATCTTGGTAATAGTGTCTTTTTAATACTCAAATTCGATTATATTTATTAAACTCCTATTATGTTCAGGATCTGTGCTAAATGTGGGGAATTAAAAAAAAAACACCTTTAAAGGCATAGCCCTTGCCCTCAAGGAGTTTATAGCCTACCTAGAGAGGTGGGAGATGCATTCATGTGTGAAATGTCTAAATAGTATTCATGACAGTCTTTGATCACATCCCAGAATGAGCAGCACAGGAGTTCAGAGAAAAGAGGAATTGATGACGTGAGCTGGAATGGTCAAGCAAGGCTTCATGGAAAATGTGGAATTTGAGTTGGCTAAAAGACTCAGATAAGTTTTCAGTCGGGTCTAACTTTTAGTGACCAAATTTGGGGTTTTCTTGTCAAAAATACCAGAGTGGTTTGCCATTTCCTTCTCCAGCTCATTTTACAGAGGAGGAATTGAGGCAAACAGGGTTAAGTGACTTGCCCAGGTCACCCAACTAATAAGTGTCTGAAGCCAGATTTAAATGTATGAAGATGAGCCTTGCTGATTCTGAGCCCAGTGCTTGACCTGCTGTGCCACCTAGTTTCCCTCGGATAAGTTGGTAGGATTCAGATAAGTGGAAAGGAGGGAAAAATACCACAGAATGGGGAACTAACCTATACAAGGTTATAGGGGAAGGGGGAAAGATATCATTAAGAGACCATAAGTAGTCTCCAGGGCTTGACTGGAGAGGTCAATATGAGAGATGGTAACAAATAAATAAGTTTGGATAGGTAAGGGGGAGTCTGATTATAGAGGGACTTGAAAGCCAGGCCTAAGGAATTTGGGCTTTATCCTTTAGGCTATAGGAAGGGAATGGAGTTTCCTGAAGTGGAGAGTGACATGACAGTGATGTATTAGAGGCAGTAAGCATGGAACAGTACCCAAGATGGCTAGAAGTGGGGAGTCAGAGAGACCAGGAGGAGACTAGTGCAATAATCAAGGTGTGAGGTGATGAGGACCTGGGAGAGGGTGGAAATGTTTGTGGAAGGTGTACGGGGACACTGTGTCCACTGTAGCTAGTTAGTTGTTGCAGTTTCTGCTTGCAATGGAAGTTTGCCTTGGCTACTGAACCTTCCTAAATGACTGTTCATTCCAGTCCTCTGCAGGGACTTGGGAAGGAAGGAAGGAAGGAAGGAAGGAAGAGTAGGGAGCAGAGATGGTGGATTCCAACAGAGAGTCTGAATTTGAAATAAGCTGAGGTAGGTCTGGGAAAGAGAACAAGGATGTAAGAGGATCAGTTTGGGTTGACCAATTCTCTTGGTAATTATTTCTAATTAAAACAATTATTAATTCATGAATATAAGCTTTTATCCCTACCTCCTTACCTCCCTTCATACCAGGAAGGGGAAATGGGAAAAAGAGGTATCTTTTTTTAAGCATTACAAGCTCACCAGGAGAATTGTCTACCTTTTATAACATCTCTGTTCTCATTTACCCTACCCAGGGGAGTGGGACATAGCTCGAAAGCCAGGAGAACAATTCCTTGTCTTTGACAGTCTGTCCCCTCACATCCTTGCCCCTGCACCATCCAGCATTTCATGGGCTGTGTACAGTCATGCCCAGAGCCATTGCATTCATGTTCAAAGGGCAGTAAGCTGCTTGCTGCAAAGTCCCTGACTTTGTCAGCATTCCCTGACACCAGTCTGTTCCTCATGAAAAGGACAGGGTTCCAAGACACATAAATCACTAAGCTTCCCAAATGAGACTGGAACCCAGACACAATAGCTGCAATTGGTACAGACATTTTAATGCCCCAGGCTGGTGATTTAAATTATTCTTGGCTCTAATGGACAAGTACTCCACATAGTCACATTCTTTACCTGCAGTTAACTGTAACTTCAAACTCAGTGGAATTCTTTCCTACCTTGAAAACCACAAAATGAAATCAAAGAAACAGGATCTCTTGCAAACTGTGGCTCTGCATTGATGAGTAGAAGCAAAAAAACAAGCACTCAGCCTTGGGTTGGAAAAGACTTTAGAAAAGTCTGATTTCAATCAGTGGGCCAAATAATTTGGGTCACAAGACCCAAAAACCCAGCACACGGAGATCATTAATTCTTCTTTACCACCATGAGCATGCACTCAGGTGTGTGTGTGTGTGTGTGTGTGTGTGTGTGTGTGTGTACACATGATTTACCATCTAGGATTAACAGAAAACAGGACATCAAAGCAAAGGGGAATGTGAACCAGGCAATGAAAACCAATCTGGGCTTAAGGGGATTGGGTCTCTCCATGAACTTGGTGAATTACTGGAGATCGATATTCAGGCTAGAAAAATGTAAAGTATCAAGTCTGGGAGCAATAAATCAAAATAGGGACAAAGTCACTCCCACTTATGTGCACACCTGTTAAAAGAACTTGGTGCTTGTAAGGACAACTCTCTGGGGAACCAGCTCCTGCTGCTTGTATGATACTTTCCAGTGGTCATTTTTCCACTCTTATGAACACTGGCTCTCTTGTAACCAGACTTTGAAATTTTAATTTGCTATTTCAGCCTATTTGTGAGAGGGAGAGGAGCTCTCTGGTGGGTCTCCTGCTTCCTCTATAGTCTGCAGATCAAGTAAATGTGAGCCTAGCTCAGTTTCCTAGGAAACATTCTAGACTATCATTGCAGTGTGAAGGAACAGAAGATCAAAATCCAATCAATAAACATTTATTAAATACCATCTATGTGCCAGACCCTGTGCTAAGTGCTAGGGATACAAAAAGAAGCCAAAGATAATTCCTTCCCTCAAGGAGCTTATGATCTAATGGGAGAGACAATATGCAAACAAGTATATACAAAGTAAGCTATATACAGGATAAATATGAAAACTTTAGCAGAGGGAAGGCACTGGAATTAAGAAGGGTTGGGAAAGGTTTCCTGTAGCAGATGGGATTTTATTTGTGACTTAAAGGAAGCCAGGGAGGTCAGTAGTCAGAGATGAGGAAGGAGAGTATTCCAGGCATGGAGGACAGTTAGAGAAAATTCTCAAAGCTGAGAGATGGGGTGTCTAATTTACAGGACAGACAGGAGGACAGTGTCATTGTATCAAAGAGTATGTGTTGGGAAATAAAGTTTAAGATGACTGGAAAGGTAGAAGGGAGGCTAGGTTACAAAAATGGATTTGGAGTCAGGATGGCAAGGGCACAAATATTTCTAATATTTACCAGCTGTGTGTAATCATGGATAAGTCACTAACCCTGTGAGCCTCGGTTTTAATAATGCCTATAGGACCTAACTTACAGAGAAATTGTGAGGTTAAAATACAAAGTGATTTTGTTAGCCTTTATATACATGTTTGTGTATGTATATGTATATATATATATAAATACACACACATACATATGTATGTGTATATGTATGCATCACTTTCTCCTGCTTCTCCTTTTTCTTCTTATCTCTGTTCATTCAAAATACATGCCCCACTGCTAATGAATGAATGAATGAATGAGGTATTTATTAAAGGTTTACTGTGGACCAAGAACTGAGATAAGCCCTGAGGATACAAATAGGAAAGTAAGAGTCTCTACTTTCCAGAGTCCCATATTCTAATGGGTGAGTCAATGCATATGGAAGGTTTCAGTTGCAAGTCAGGTGGAAAGGTCCCATGATTTAGGTATACTGGCAAAGTAAAAGCCTCTTCTTTCCCCCCATTTCCACTGATAGAATCATATCAGTTTCTGATGAGTTGGTAACATATCAGAGAACCATAAAAACACTGAATCGTTGAATCTAGATCAGCAAGGGAACTGTGGAGTGACATTATTAAACTTGGAATCTGAAGCTCTGGATTGGAGTTCATGCTCTGTTTACTATTTCCTAACCTTGGGAAAACTCATTTCTCTGCCCTGGATGTCATGAATGTCAAAAGGGCTTTCCTCATTTGTAAAAAGAAGAATCTAGACTTGGTAATCTCTAAAGTCCATACCGTATGTTCAATGCATCTCTTATCAGCTATCAAGCTGATTTACATGTTTGTGACCCCTGTCATTGTTTTCTTGGAACATTTGATCTCTCATCACAAATTGGCCAGAATACTATATGGTGTATTTGAATGAATGGTGGGATAGGAATTAGGAGACAGGGATGACCATATCAGCTTTCCCATTAACTAGCTTTGTGATCCTTAGGCAAGTCACTTAACTTTTTTGGGTCTCACTTTAAATAAAGATATTGAATTAGATGAGAGATTCAAACTTCTGACCAACACTTTTGTCCTGTAAAATTCCCAGTGGGCTCAAATATGATGGGGAAGTATTTAATAAAGTAAATAAAAGTAGAATGAAACATAGACAATGTTAATTTGTGGTTTCCTAAGTCAATATGGGGCCCAATATGAGAATTTGACACCACTGAATTATGTCCCAACCATCTGTAACATTCTATGAGTCTTTGATTCTGTGACCTTTGACCCAGAGGTAATCTACTGTAAGATCTCTCCGGGCAGGGAAAGCATTCTACAAAATCATTAATTAGTGATAATTTGACTTCTGTTAAGCATGTCAAGGGACAAGAAAATCAATTCTTTGTGAGGTAGCACATGCCACAATTGGACAGGTTCATTGTTAGAGTTCTTTCTCATACTAAGTTTAATTATCTTGTGAAAGGAAGATTAGATGTGTTCTTCCTAATCCCAGCCTACCGAACTAAGAGTGATGGGTCAAATTTGCAGTAGCTGATTTAGGTTTGATATCCTGGGAAAATCAAAAACAGCAAAAGAAAAAATTCAAAACAAAAAAACAAAACAAAACAAAAATAAAAACAAAAAACCCTTCCTAATAATTAGAGCTATCTCAAATCAGAATGTATTGCCACAGGAAGTAGTGGGTTCCTTTCTCTGGTGGTCTTAAGTAGAAGTTAGATGACCACTTGTCTGGTATACTATAGTGGGGATTCTTTTTCTAGTGTGGGTTGGACTAGATAATAATAGCTAATAGCTAACATTCATACAGTCCTATATGCCAGGCACTGCTCTAAGAGCTTTATGAATATGATCTAATTTGATCTTCATAATAACCTTGAGATCTAGTGCTATTAACATCTCCATTTTACAGATGAGGAAACTGAAGTAGATAGAGTTGAAGTGACTTGCCCAGGGTCACATGGCCAATGAATGTCTGAAGCTGGACTTTAACTCAGGTTTTTTTTTCACTCTGGGCACAGCACTCTATCCACTGCACCATCCAACTGCCTACTTTCCTAGCTTATAGTCTCCTTTGCAATTCTGAAATTTTATTATTCCAAGAAGTTTGCCTCCCTACAACTTCAACCTATTCATCCTACTTAAGCCCTCTGAGGTTACATCGAATAGGTTTAACTTCTCTTTCAAAGTAAAGACCTTTAGATTTGAAAATAGCTACATAGCAAATCTCCAATTAGTGAAAATAATGAATTCCATAAAATGGTCACATGTATTTGAATTTGTACATTTGAAGTTATAATTATGTAAAATATGGCAATTGGTTCTAGCACAATGAAACTATGCAGTGTGAATTTGAATAATGTAACCATTAAATGGGATTTATTATTATCGACAGCTAGTTGTAATTCTCTACTAAGCTTCCTCTTTTCTATGTTAAATATCTTACTTCCTTCAACTCTTTTTCATTTAAATTAATTTCCAGGATCATTCTGCTTCTCTTACTTTCCTGTTAAGAAGCTCCTTATATCTTTTCAGGTAATATCTGATTAACTTCTAGATTTAGGAAAGAAAGGTATGACAATGTGCTTCATCTTCCCCTCATCCTCCATTGCCTAAATTCAGAATTTCAAAAAGGGGGCAATCATTGATTTTGTGATTGAAACTGAAAAAAAAGTGACTTTCTTGTGTAAGTAGGGCTAGACCTCCATGGATCAAAACTGACCTATGCTTTTTTAAATATGGTCATATTTCATCATCATTATTGTTGTTCAGTTGTGTCTGACTCTTCATGACTCTGTAGACCATACCATCCATGGGGTTTTCTTGGTAAAGATACTGGAGTGTTTTGCCATTTCCTTCTCCAGTGGATTAAGGAAAGCAGAGGTTGTGACTTGCCTAGGGTCACACAGCTAATAAGTATCTGAGGCCAGATTAGAACTCAGGTTTTCCTATCTCCAGGCCCAGCACTCTATCCACTGAGCACTGCCTCTTGGACAAACTTGTTATTATTATATTTACATATCTCTTGGAGTTTCTCACATGAAAAGTGTCATAATGATATCATAATTGGCCAATAATGTCCATATATGCATATATATCACCATATATATATGTATATAGAGATAAAATACATGTGTGTTAGGTAAATTTTTTATATCTACCTCTATATCTAGATGTCTAAATGTCATTTATATCTTCATCTCCATCTTGCTCATTTCTATCTCTATTTCTATATCTAGAGATAGAGATAGGAACAGTAAAACAAACAAACAAAAAACTCACCAGGAAGCAAAATATCAGATCTAAGCAAAGAATAAGTTCATAGGGGACCAGTCTCAAAGTAGATTTAACAAGATGACAATCAACAAATCTGTCAGGGCCTCAGAGGTAGGCAGTAGCTAGCTCAAAGTAGAAGACCTAGAAAGGATTAAAGAAAAAAAAAGATGAATCTAGCAGCCCAAGAGGTCAATGCATTTGACCTCTGAAACCCCTGTATATCAGTCCTGATAGCAGATCTGATATTGAAATCTGTGAGGCATCGGAAAGACTGGCAGCAAGGCTCCTGGTAGAAGCTGTGTCATCACAGCCAGTAAAACGCATGCCCAAAAATTCTCATGGGAATAGAACTATAAACTTTGTATTCATATTTTTTATCATGTCCTAAGCCCTTTAGACAACATGGTAGTTAATGACCATGACTGTCAGCAGACCTCATAGAGCAATTTTCCATTCAAGAATTTATGTCTAGTTCAACCAGAGAATCCAAGTAACAAGACCAACCCTTGTTAAAATTAAGGTTTTTTTTTTTTGTTGTTGTTGTTCAGTTGTGTCCAATTCTTTGTGACCCTATTTGGGGTTGTCTTGGCAAAGATTTGAGAGTGGTTTGTCTTTTCCTTTTCCAATTAATTTTATAAATGAGGAAACTGAGACAAACACGGTTAAGTGTCTTGCCCAGAGTCACACAGATAGTAAGTGTCTGAGGCCAGATTTGAACTCAGAAAGATGAGTCTTCCCAACTCTAGGCCCAGCACTCTATCCACTGTACCACCTAGCTGTGTAAGATTAAGTAGGTAATCTTTGTATCTAGCATTCTCCTAAATTGTATCTCCACTCTTTCCCAAACCCTTCTTGCTGCCTACTCAAACAATCCCACAATGTACCTAGTTTTGATAGCCATCTTGATGTCTTCTAGTATCCTAGCAACCTAGAATCCTTCTTTCTTCTCCCATGGTATCTCACATGGGGACACTGAAGCTTCAGACTTTTTCTTTCCTCCTTTCATCAAGACTTACTTAACATATGATTCATGCTTTCATCACCAGTTCTTTTGCTATCTAAACTAATCTGATAAATTAATCTTCTGTAGTGATTGCTAGGAAATAGCCTAGCATGGATAGAGGCCCAGGCTCTGCAGTCAATATGGACCTGAATCAAGCTTTATTCTTTTATGTGCTAGCTGTATGATCCTCAGCAAATCACTTAACCACTAGATGACTTTCAACAAAGCTGCACAACAGTTGTTGATTGCCATTGGTAGAAGTTTTTTCACTGGTCTATTCTTTACTCTGATGAAATCGTTAGTCTGAACAATAATAGCAAAAAGATCACTAACAGACATCACCCTATTGAAATCACACATTGCATTTCAGTTGTGAACTTATCAAGGTTTGCTACTTTCACCTAAAGGAGTGACTATATTGTTGGGAGTACTAGGTCAGAGCATGATCTTTTGAAACACAAAGTCTTTTTTGCCACTTTGCTCTGCCTCCATAATCATCAGTCATTTCTTCTTTATGTATAAAGATCCTATTCAAAAAAAAAGTACACCAATGTTTGAGGGGTAAATATTTTATCAGAGTAATATATTAGTTAATTTAACCTCAGGAAGAGGCAAACCAAACCATATCACATAGCACAAAAAATTTAAAAAAATAGGATTGAGTAAAGCAGGGATTAGAAATACCAGATACAGCAATAAGACAAGAAAAAAAATTCACGGTATGTACTTAGACAAAGAAGAAACAAAATTATTACCATTTTGCATATTTGGCTTACCCAAAGAACCCTAGAGATTCAGTTAAAATTACTTGAAACAATAACTTCAATAAAAGATAAACCCATAAAAATCAACAGCTTTTCTGCATAGTACCTAAAAATCCCAGCAAGAAGAGATAGAGATGAAATCTCATTCGAATAATTACAAAATGTAGAAAGTATACGGGAATTCATCTACCAATCCCCTCCTCCCCCAACTGAACTTTTATGAAAATAATTACAAAACACCACTTACAGAACTAAAGGAAGACAAATAATTAGAGAGATGTTAATTGTTCACATTTGGGTTGTGCCAGTATAATTAAAATAGTGATATTGTCTAAATTAATTTATACACTTAGTGCTATGCCAATTGAACTACCAAGGGATTATTTTATACATCTAGAAAAAATAATAACAACATTTATTTGGAGGGAACGAAAGGTCAAGAATTTCAAGGGAAATGATTTTTTAAGAGTACAAATTTTGTACTATTCTAGCAGTACCAGATCTCAAACTATACTATAATGTAATGATCATTAAAATAATTGAGTTCTGGTTAGAAAAATAGAGAAGTTAGTCAACGGAACAGATTAGGAAAATAAGGCCTGGAAGCAATTGGTCATAGTAGTATAGTATTTGATAAACTTAGGAACACTAGTTACAGGTTGATACTAAAATGACTACTAATAATACATGCAACAATTGTTAATAAAGTACTTTACAAGTACATTGATCCTCATAACAACCCTCTAAGTAGATACTATTGTCATCACCATTTTACAGATGAGAAAGCTGAGGCTGACAGGTTAAATGGTTTAATTTGCCAAGGGCTACACAGCTAGTCATTATCTGAGTCCTGATTTGAACTCAGGCCTTCCTAATTACAACCAAATCTACCACTCTAACTATATGCTACCTATAAACCTCTTAAGGAATCCCTCTTTGACAAAATGCTGGGAAAACTGGCAAGCAAAGACTGACATCTTATGACATATGCCACAATAAATAAATGAACTAAATATAAAAGGTCATATCATACAGGAATTTGACAAAGGAGATAGCTTTCACAACAGTGGCAATGAGAGAAATTCTTACCTAAATAAGGGTTAGAGATGATCATAAAACAGTTACAATCAAACTGTTTGGTTTCAGGACCTCTCAATATTCTTAAAAACTATCAATGATGCTCCAAAGAGCTTTTATTTATATGAGTTATATCTATTGATATTTGCTATGTTAGAAATTAAAATATTTTATTTTCTTATGAAAATAATTTTGACCTCACAGACCACTTGACAGAGTCTTGGGTACCCCCAGGGATACCTAGGATACATTTTGAGAACCACGGACATAAAAAAAAATTAAATGAACAGTTTTGAATAAATGAAATTGAAAATTACTTTTTGCAAGTAAAAAATGCCTTTTGAATTAGAAGTGAAATAAATCTTAAAACATTTTATAGCATATTTCTCACAAAGATCTAATATTCAAAATGTATAAATAATTGATACAAGTTAAGAATAAAAGTCATTCCCTAATGGATAGGTAATTAAAACATATGAACAGTCAGTTAAAAATGAAGAAATGCAAACTCTTCCCAGTAATATGAAAAAAAATGTTCCATTACTGGTAATAAAAGAGCTGTAGATCAAAACAACTCCTAGCTTCCACCATACACTCATCATATTCACAGAGATGACTAAATAAGAAAATTGTAATTATTAGAAGGAATAAGAGGACAGGCATACATGTTCACTGTTGGTGGAGTTTGAACTGCTTCAACCAGTTTGATTAGAATTATACCTGAAACTACACCCAACTACATTTGGATTAGAATAACACCCCAAAGATCACTAAATTATACATACTCTTTGACTCAACAATATTATTATTATTAGGATTCATTTCAAAGACATAAAGGACAGAGGAAAAAGTATATCTATTTACAAGATATTTCAGCAACATTTTTTTTGATTGTGACAAAACCTGGAAACAAAATAAGTTCTCGTTAATTTAGGAATGATAATAAATTATAGGATGTGAATATGATGGAATTTTATTGTACCAAGCAAAATGAAGAATATGACAGATTCAGAGAAAGATGGAAAGACTTTTTTGAATGGGTACAGAAGTAAGTGAGCAGAACCAGGAGAATAGGTTCAATAATGATCATAATAATATGAGCAAAACAACTCTGAAAGACCTTAGAACTTTGACTACAGTAATGACCCATCATAACTTCAAAAGACTGATGAGAAAGCTTATCTTGTATCTCTTGATTGAGAGGTGATGGACTAGGGATATAAAATCATTTATGCATTCCAAGAGATGACCAATATCTTAATTTGTTTTGCTTGATTTTACATATTTGTTAAAAGAGAGGGCTTCTTCTTGGGGAGTGGGAGGAGAAGGGTTGATGGGTAGTGAAAGATATGAAAAGTTAAAAGCATCGGTGAGGCATTTTAAAAGTTAGAAAATAAATCAAATTTTAAGTCTATATTTATGTGAAGTATTTAACTATGAATAGTTCATATTTATATAATTTTGTGTGGTTTAAAGTTTACTATGTGTTTCTACAAGTCATTTAAATAGTACAAGTGATATCATCTCCATTTTTAAAATGAGAAAACCAAGATTTCCAAAAGTAAAGTGACTTGCATAAAGTCATGATGTTGATAAGTGTTATAGATTTCCTGATTCGAAAACAGTGATCTTTCCATTGCACCATGCTGTGTGTATATGTGGGTAATTTGATTACTAATGAATGGGGTTCAAAGTCAAAGTCCTGACTTTTATAGTCCTCATTAAAGAAAAATGTCAATGGCAGGCCCACGAGGCCTTCTTTCTAAACCTCCTCATTCTGTTACAACAAGGTATACTTTGTGTGCCTTTAAATTAGACTTCATTTTTTGATTTAGTTCTCAGGTGATTTTTTTTTCCTGAAACAAGGTTTAGTGTTCTGGAGAAGTGTTTGTCCAAATTAAACTGAAGCCAGCACAGCTGAATATTATGGGGAATTGATAACAAAGCAATGTATAGAAGCTATTTTTGCATCTTGTAACAGGTAAAGGCTACATTATTAAAGAATTGCAAATTCTAATTTGGGTAAGTGGACTTCTTTTTTAAAGGCCTGTTGATGTTGCACTGATAATGACATTTCTACCATACTATAAATTGTATCAAACTTTATTTGAGATGAAAGGATTTTCTGTTTGGGGAAGAAAGTCAGGTGTATTTAATTCAATTGGTATTTCAAGTAATTGAAGAAATGATGACATTGTTACCACAATGGGATTCCCATTCTGTTTCTCAAGGAGGTGATGCAGAATGGGAACCTACAAACAATAGATTCTATTCACTGGAAAGTAAGTAAACAGGAAATTCAAACAAAATAACTAGTGTTTTAGATTTAGATATAGGAGACAATAAAGCAGTCTGCTCTAATAGTTTCTTGACTTCTAGTTGTTTCCATTAGATTGGCTGAATGATTCTTCTTTATATAGCCACAGAAGAGGAGACCTTGAAAGGTTATCCAGGTTAACCCCCTGCCTCTGAAGAAGAAGACATTTAAACAACCTAATACAATCACAAGAAACTGAAAACTCTATAATAAAATACAACCTAATAATAATGTGCATCCTCTATGACATAGAGGATGGAGAGCCAGCTTCATAGGACAGCCTGAGTTCAAGACCTGCCTATAATATGCACTGGCTGTGTGACTCCAATAACAGCTAACGTTTATATAGCGATTTAAGGTTTGTAAAGCACTTTACAAATAATATATCATTTCATTTTCAAAACCATCCTAGGTGATAGGCAAGACAAAGCAACAAATATTCTTTAAGTGCTTGCTATGTACCAGGCTCTGTGCTAGGCTTCAGGGATACAAAGAAACAACAACAAACAATTCTCTGCCCTCAAGGAGCTTACCTCCTCATAAGGGAAGACAACAGAAACAGAGGAGCAGAAAAACTGGCAGGACACTACCCACCTCAGTGACAGATGTCTTTTCCAGGGTAAGAAGGTCCCAGGCACTGAGGGAAGTTCCAGGGTAAAGCGGCAACTGAGGCATGTTGACAAAGTCCAAAAAATCAGAGGCAGAGCCAGAATAATGAGTATGGGCTAATGGGAAATCCCTGGAAGAAGACAATTGGCCTGGCTGAGGGATATTCGAGGGTGAGAAGACTGTATGTATGTATGTATGTGTGGATGGATGGATGGATGCATTCATGGATGGATGGATGGATGGATGTATTGAAGGATGGATGTTATAAGTAAATATGTGTATACGTGCATATGTTTTTCTGCATAAGAAGATCCCAAGCTTTTAGGGGAGTTCTAGTGTAAGACAACAACTGAAACACAATGACAAAGTCTGGAAAGTTGGGAGCAGAACTGGGAGGGGAAAGATAGGAGCTCTTATTATCCACTTCTTACAGATGAGGAAACTGAGGCACAGAGAGGTTAAGTGCTTTGTCTAGGATCACACAGTTAGTAAGCTTCTGAGACTCTATTTGAATTTAAGTCTTTCTGACTCCAGGTCCAGCTGACTATCCATTGCACCACCTAATTGCTTCCAAGCAAGTCACATAAGCTTTCAGTTCCCAAAACAAGTTTCTAAAACAATACATTGCAAAACTAAAGGCTTATTTGTAATGGTATAGGAAGTTTTCTCACCCAAGAGCTCCATGCATTGGTTTAATCACCAATCTAGACAAAATAATAATAGTGCCCCTCTCCCCAAACCCAACTTATCACCTACCTCCATGGGCTGCTGACAGTGGCAAAGTAAGGTGATGCCTGCTCAGCTGATGTACAGAGGGGACCACATGGACTTTAAGGCACACAAAGTAGTGGTTGAGGTCTCGGAAGAACCCAGAAAAATCAGCCAATTGGGCTCTGGCAAACCCCCGGATTAGGTTAGTACCCTGGCCAGCATTATGCATTTGTTGCTATTAATCAAAGAAATATGCAAGGTTTCAGTTTGGCCCTACTCCTCTGGTAATGAGCTAGCCTTTATTTATATACACGTATATTTATATATATATATATACACATATATGCAATACACATAAATGTGAGTATATATATATGTATGTGTGTATGCATATATAATGATATGACCTATATATATGTGCGTTTAGTTATATCATTATATATGACTTGTTTATCATGTCATATGTCATATTATTATACATGGCATATGCATGTCATCATGTCATCAACCAGGAACTGGTTGTTTCACTCTTCTCTGTGTCAAATTAATCTTCATGAGGGTATTGAATAGGGCTAGACTGAAAGCCTTCTATTTCTTAGATTAATAGTGGCAGATATATTATGCTGGCCAGGGTGCTCACCCAATCAGAAGGGTTGCCAGAACCCAACTGACTGATTATACATAGGTGCCTGTTTGCATTCATATCTCTACATGTATAAATATATACATGTATATAACTATATTCACATATATGTACATTTACATGTATCAATATAATTTCTATTTCCCACCTTGCTGCACTTCTCTGGATTTGTCTGTCATGCCCCAGGAATTTCTTTATCCTGTAAGATCACATTAGCCCTGGACTTCACATCTCATCAATGCCCTCTGTCCCTGGAAGATCCCTTTGATTGGAGAGTGGATCAGGAAGCTCCCCTATAACTTTCATTTAAGAATGGCAGCTAGGCCAGCTATTTTTTCATTCCCTCTTTTAGATTTCTCTATCATGCTCTTATACCAGGTATCTTCCCCCTACCAACTTTTTAGCTTCTTTTATATGTAGTCTTCCTCTATTAGATTGTAAGATCCTGGAGAGGAGGGACTGTCTTTCTTTTTCATATTTCTCTCCCTAGTACCTAGCACACTGGATAGCACATAATAGGTGCTTAGTAAATGATTATTGACTGACTTACTGTTTATTAACCAACTGATTGGCTAGAAGGCCAGATGGCTCTAACTGCAATAATAGGCAAACCATGAGTATTATGTGCCAATACTGCAGCATTAAAAAAAATGAAAATGAATCACACCAGTAACAGGAAAGAACTTCACTGCTTCTTGTCAACAACCCTCAGCTCCATGTTACACAATAATGTATTATAGATCAATGTAGGGTGACTATAAGAAGCGTATTTATTCTAACACCTAGATTAGATTAAAAAATAACAGTAAAAACTGTGGGGTTGCTTAAATCTGAAGATACAAAATCTGCAGATCATGAAGGCATTGAAGATCTACACTCAATTCAAACCCCAGAAGTACTAACTAAAAATGAAACAGAGGGTAAAAGCAGTGCCCGTGTTTCAAATTATTTCAAAAAACAGCTAAGCATACTTAAACTGGAATTTCAAAAGCCCTTTTTGAATTTGATGCTGTCAATCTAACTTCTAAAGCAATTATACCAAAAAAAATTTATAACCTGGTATCTGCTATAACCATCATGAACAAATGCTCTCTTCCACAATATTTGACGGAAAGTGTAAAAACTTTTTAGGACTTACACACAGTAGTATGTGATACACCTTAAGCCATGAAAAAAAAATATAATATGTGTGCTCTGTCTTTACTTTCTCTGGCTTATCACATCTTTTCCTAAGGCCTTTCAGATACTCTGTTGTGGTTGGGATGTCTCCTTTCTCTGCCATTGGCTCAAGATCCCATGATCTGCATTTTCCTAATTTTTAGGGGAACAGTACAATTAAGCCCTGCACCCTCAGTACAATTTAGCTACTTAACATCAGTAACTCTTAGAAAGCAATGTTTATTTAAAAGACAGGACAATAACAAACATATAAACATTTCCTCCACCTTCTTGAGGGCATAACACTCTTTGGTCTTGGGAATGGGTCAGAGTGGTGGAGATTAAGCTCAAAACTTGGCTCAGTTCCTACATAGCTTTGGTTGCACCAAGTTCGTATTCTAAGGCATTATTGGCATTGTTGCCATATCCACTGGGTTAGAGTCCCAAAGATTATTCCAAATTATCACATAGTACTTCTCAAGGCCTTGGTGATGAGCTAGCTACAACACTAAGTCTGAATTCCTGGACTCCCCAATTCTTGTGACTCATACTTGTGGCCTTTGAAACTCCCAAAGTTTGAGTTCCAACCCCTGAACCTAGAACTACAAAGAATGAATAAAAACGTACAAGCAGTCCCCATTTCTCAGGAAGCCATCTGGCCTCAGAAAGGAGAAGAATTGAAGTCCTAAGGTCTTCTCTCCATCTCATAGTTTTGCTTATAAGATGATGGGATCTGCACATGCACCAGACCCCCATTACATAACAACCATAGGGGGAAAAAGATAGGAATACACTATGGATAGACACAAAATACCACCAAGGAAGAATTGGTTTAAAAAAATATTAACAACTATGGAAAGATGTTGGAAGATTCCATCAACATCTATATAGTATGTCTCCAAGTGGCTTACCTGAAGTCACACATCAAGGAAATACATGAGCCAGGACTCAAACCCAGGTCTTTTGACTGAATCTAGTGACCTTCTGCTCAGTGTAGAATGCTTTCACAATTCATACCTTGCCAAACTTCAACCCTAGGTCATCTTACCATTTGTTTCTTCCATTCTTACTCTTCTGTTGCTGAACATTGCTGAGAAAAATCACACAGCCATGAAGTGGAGCTCACTCCAAGTTCATGAAATCTAATCTCAATTAGACCCTGGTTGCAGTTTGGCAACTACAAACCTGCATGTCTTATTTCCCCATCTATATACAATTTTTGAGAATATTCTATACAAGCACAAAGGACATCTTCATTGAATGTAAACTGATTAGTGTTTCACATAACCTCATATATCTAGGCATCCCCAGGCATGTTTCACTTATCACCCCAGGCAGCTTCTCTCCAGCCAACTTCCCTTTTAACCCCTGTTCTCAACCTTTCCAGTTCTAGAAATAGATCATAATCAAACCAATATTGCCATTGCTACTGGAAAGGGATACAAGACTACATGACTCAGAGCCAGGGGTAGGTTGGAGACAGTTCATACCAGCTCATGAAAGCCAATTGTTAAATTTTCAGCATGACCATTTATACCTCAAGAATTGTTAAATATCTTGAATCAAGGCTTGATTTATTGTTTTATTGATTGCCTAGCAATTTTTGCAAGCAAAATTCCATAGTAGAGCATAACTTTTGACTGTCACACTATTGACAAACAAGATCCCACTAATGTTAAAATTACTTGATAAACTTGGTCCTACTTATCATTTACACATATGCATGCTGGGGGCCATCACCAGTCAGGATTTTGCACAGCCCTGCCTCACTTAAATCCAATTCACTTGCAAATCAAAATATCACCCTCCTGATGTCCTTGGTCCTCTTCTAGAATGAAGGATGAATAACAACAATGTACATGCCACTTCAATATACTTTTAATTCATTTACTCATTGGCTAACCCACTGAACCAATTTGGTAACAGAATAAGGAAGTAGATAGTCTATGATATAGAGGGAGAAACTAAGACCCAGAGAAGGTAATCAACTTATGTTCCATATTGATATCTTTTGGTTTTCTATCACCTTTATCTCTAAATGTGTCCCTCCTTTCTCTCTTATCCAATGTTATCCCTTGTAACAAGGATTACAAAAAGAGGGGAAAAAAATTCAGCAAAACTAAACAATGAATCAACTGTGTATAACAATGCATGTTACGTTCTATGCCTAGAATGCCCCTTATATTAAGGCAAGCCATTTTAAAGGTCACTTAGTAAGGCACGTAATACCAAGAATTTTATCTGCCTCTGAATCAAGATCTGGTGATGGTGATGATGATGAAGGCTTATATTTATTGTTGTTGTTGTTGTTCAGTTGTTTCAGTCATGCCTGACTCTTCATGACCCCATTTTGAGTTTTCTTGGTATAGATACTAGAGAGATTTATCATTTCCTTATCCAGCTCATCTTACATGTGAGGAAACTGAGGCCAGATAGAAACTCAGGTCTTCCTGACTCCAGGTCTGGTGCCCCATCCACCGTACCACTTATCTGACCCTTCTATTTATACAGCATTTCAAAATTTATAAAGCACTTTCTTCACAACAACACTGTGAGGTAGGCTGTACAAGTATTAATACATTTTGTACATGTGAGTATCTCTAGTACACTAATCTTATTGCCTTGTTTCTATAAATTATGGATGATTTTACTTTGTTTTCTATGTGAAGAATGTGGTGTAAGGAACCAGGGTCTGTTCTAGAAGACAAAAGACTTGAGTTCTTCTAATTAAAGCACAGTTGGAAAGAGCCTTATGTTTCTCTTTTTAAGGCATGATATATCACATATGTTCTTAGACTGTGAGCCACATGTGTTCCCTGTGGAATCTCCTATGATATTTGGCTCTGTCCAGTTTAACATTATTATCATATTAACATTATCATAAAAATGACCTACCTGTGGTTGGGAATTTGCTTGCTTTTCCCTATGGACTACATCTCTTAGAAGTCCTCTAATACTTGGCCTGCTGCTATGACCAGTAAAGAAATTTCCTGTTCCACTCATGGAGAAGTCAACAGACATGAGCAGCAGAACAAACAGGGCCCCAGTCAGCTGAACCAATGAAGACTAGATCAGACAAGCAGTCAGGGTAGGATAAAAGTTTCTGCTAGTGTTAGATAGGTGATCAAGAATTTCAGTCCCCAGTGCTCAATGGATACAATACTGTATGAGTCAAAGCCAGGGGTATGTTGGAGACAGTTCATATCAGCTCATGAGAGCCAATTGTTAAATTTTCAGCAGAACCATTTATATCTCAGAAATTGTTAAATATTTTGAATCAAGGTTTGATTTATTATTTTATTGATTGCCTAGACTCAAGAAAGTGATGGAGAAAATGTTAATAGTGCAGATTAAAGTTAAAAAGACTTCCTGAATGTCTCTATAGCTACATTTGGAGAGCCAGCTATTAAACATTTTCAAATACACTTGTGCTGTGATAGTGAGAGTTCTGAGGTTCACCTCAAACCCTTAAGCTTGGTTACTTTTATAATGAAATTATGTCAGTGGCAATGAGGTTCAACTTCATCATGGGGCAGAGTGAACTGAGATAGTTGCATTTCTGAAATACACGGATTTGTTTACATTGTATCACCCTTTTGCCTAATTTAATTAAACAATTTACTAAGATATGGTTAATTTGTTCGGTGATATTTGTGGCTAACTTTGAAGGGAAGATACCAAGTTTAGAGATTTTGATTGTTACCCCCATACACACACCCAAATACCTCTAGACCCAACCAAGGGATGAAGTCAGCCTATGTAGAGGGAGGAGCTTCTAGATAAGTGATAATAAGCTTCTCTAAGGAGAAAAGACAGCTTGATGATACCCTGATGGTGGTATGCACATCAATGCTTTGGGTAAAAATAAAATAAATGTTTATCAAACTTGCCAATAACACCCAGTTGGAAGAAATAGCTAAAAACACTAGATGACAAATTTGGGATCCAAAAAAAAAAACTTGGTGGACAAAAATGCTGAGCTGAACCTAACAAGATGAAATTCAATTAGAAAAAATGAAAGAAGTCTTACACTTATATTTATGAAATCAACTTGAGAAGCACAAGCCTCACTAGACAGAAATTCATCTGAAAAACATTTGGGGTTTTTAGTGTATTACAAGTTCAATATAAGTCAGTATGATCTGCCCCCATTTACCGAGGCAGACATAGCATCAACAATAAGGAGGTGATATTACCCTTCTGCTCTGCTTTGGTTAGATTAGTGGAATATTGTATTCTGATCTGGGTACCACTTTTTAGGAAGTATATTGGTAAGGAGGAGAACACCCAGGGAAAGACAACCAGAATGGTGAAGGGTTTTCAGTTCATACTAATAAAGATAGTTTGAAGCAATTGATAATGAAAAAGAGAAGCTTTAGGGAGAACAGTAATGGCTATCTTCAAATATTTGAAAGGTTGTCATGAAAGGGGACTTAAAATTCTTTTGCTTGACCTGAGAGAGAATACCTAGGTATAATGGATGGAAGTTACCAAGGGGCAAACTTACTGATGTCAAGATGAACTTCCTAAGAATTAGAGCTAGCCCCAAGTGAGGAGAATTGCCTCTGGAGATGCTGGGTGCACTCCCTCCATTGAAGTTCATCAATAAAAAGGTTAGATGAGAAGTTGTCAGGTATGTTGTAGAGGGAATAATTATTTAGATATGGTTGGGATTAGATGGTAGTTGAGGCCCCTTCAAACTCTGAAATCCTGTGTAATTCTGTGAAATTAAAAAAGATATTTGGGCTTACTATAATGAGAACTTCCCCAAAATTAGAGCTATTTAAAAGTGGAATGGGCTGGCTCCAGAAGTTGTAGGCTCCCTGTCACTGGAGGTCTTTGAGTAGAAGCTGAGTGGCCACTAGTTGGGTATTATATAATGGAAATTCTTTTTAGGGTATGGATGCTAGATGGTCTGCAAGGACCTTTCCTAATTTGGAATTCTATGATTATATTATTTTAAGTCTAGAAGAACTTTAAGGCTACATTCAGGTCTAAACCTGTCATTCTATGATTCTAATGACTCCACACTAACTGATAAAGAACCGACTGCTTTTATTGAACTGTGGGAGATTTGGATCACTCGTATTTGCTAAGTCTTTTTGCCTTGGCTACTCAGTCATACCCTCTGAGGACAGAGTGTAGTCAATTAGATGTGTGTTATTCCTATTCTGCTGGTAGGGCCCCAGTGTGTTGACATACACCTGTAATTGGGGCTAAACTACTTTTCTTCGGCAACTTCAGGTGGCAGATCCTGGCTTGTAAGCTCACCAAATTGAGATGCAAATCTCCATCTGCAGCTTGAAACTTGTCTAATAAACGATGAAGGCAATTATTTTCCTTTGTCAACAAATATTGCAAAGGTGAGTCAGAAACTCTGACATTTACCCAGAGCCTGGGCAGGGACTGTAGCTGGCTGTTCTGTAATGTGGGCGTGCTGATTATTTTTTCATCTCTGGGGAGAATGCCAGTTCCTCATCAGAATCTGAACTTGCTCTCTGCATTGATGTCAAAGTCTATAGCTTGGGATGGGACAGAACCTCACTGTTAGAACCTCTGTTATTAGGGTAAAAATTAGGGCAGTGAATGAGAGGTGTATTCATGAAAAGATGATTACACCTCCTATTTCTGAGAGAGTGATATGGTTGTCAAGTCCTTTTAGCATCTCCAACCTCTTAAATTTTTCAGAATTCAGATAATTGTTAGAAATAGTTGTAAAAGTAAATGTTAGTTAAAAGCCTCAATAAGCTTATGACACCTTTTGAACTGAAAGAGACTGTAAAAAGCAATCCTTTAATTTTACAGATGAGAAAACTGAATCCCAGGAGTGGATAAGAGGCAGAACTAAGCCTGGAATGCAAAAGTCATGCCTCCAATTCCAGTAGCTTTTCTATTGAATCAAGCTCCCGCTCAAGATCATGTTTTCATTTTGATAATTGACTATCTTTTCATTTCAGGACAAGCCACTTCATCTCTTTGGGCCTCAGATTCCTTATGTATAAAATGAGGAATAGTACAAATTATCTCTTGGTCCCTTGTACCTCTAAACTCTGTGATTTTGTGATTATTTTGTTAGTCTGTGACCAGGCCTTCACCTTCACTATGCTGTCCTCTTTGGAACCCATCTTAATACAACAGGCTGGTTTTTGTTGTTGTTGTTTGTTTGTTTGTTGTAAGCTAAAGTATTGCAAGAATTTTGTTGAAGATTTTTAAAAATACATTCTTCAAATATACATGTATGTGTGGGAGAGGGTCATTCTGCATTTTTGTGAAGATTCCATGAAAACTAAATTTTTCATGTAGTCATTTCTTTATTCTCTGACATAAATTTTCTATGCCTATAATTTTTGCTTTCTACTTCCTACTTTGGAAAGTTTCAATAACCTTTTAGTAAGTATTTCCTTTCCTGGTACAAGATTTTTTTAATCTACCCATTTGAACCATTTGTTAACAGGCAGAGGCAAAAGATTTCATTAAAGGCAAGAGAGAATGAAACAATTGACTAGGGGCAGCTAGGTGGTGCAGTAGATAGAGTGTTGGGCCTGCAATCCGGAATACCTGAATTCAAATCCAACCTCAGACTTACTAGTTGTGCAACCCTGGACAAGTAACTTAACTCCTATTTGTCTGTTTTCTCAATTATAAAATGGGAATAATCCTAGCACCTACATCCTAGGGATGTAGGAGAATCAAATGAGATGATATTTGTAAAGTGTTTAGCACACAGTAGATACTATATAAATGCTAATTATTATTTAAATGAGATTTTAGAATTCCTTTGATTCATGATATTCCTATTAACAATCATTAAGAATTGACTGGATTTTGAATGACGGTTTAGAAGAATCAGAATTTTTAAAAAATTTAAATAATGACTGTCTCCATTGTAAGGAAATCCTGATTATGTTATAAATACATTAATAATTATATTGCTTTATATTTGAGGAAACTTTTCCTGCGTATTTCATCAATCAGTGAAGATTGTCCCAATGAGTCTATAAGATGGGTACTACAGGTATGTTTCCTATTTTATATAAACTGAGACTTTGGAAAGTAACAACTTGCTCCTGGTTCCTCCAACAGTCTTATTTTCTGTCAGGATTGACACAATGGGACTAAAACCTGTGTCTTCTGTCTTTGTATCTCCAGGGCCTATCATAGCACCTTGAACACTAGCCCCTTAATGGATATTGAATTGAATTGATTGTTTTTAATTAACTTTAAAAAAAGCAACTATCAATATTTTGAATCGTTTGCTCTCAGAAGCTATGGCTATTTGTGTCACTGCTCTTTGCTCCTAATACACATAATTGAGAGGAATCTGGATTTCTGTGGCATTTTCCAACCTAAAGTGCTAGAAAAAAAGAATATGATTCCAGGAGTTGGTAATTTGAAACTTGAAATAACATTGCTTCTTACCTTGGAACACTCGATCTGGGCTAAAATAGGATGGGTAATATTTCCAGGTTCTTCACCCTGGATCAGGATACCCTTGTTTTTAGTTAAGATAACTTGTTTATTCTACACCATACTTTAATATCTTTTCACCCAAAAAAAATCCTACATTTCATTGAGGCCTTTTGTCATTGTATCATGGGAATATCCCACCCATCCCCTGTAGACTGAAAACCTCTCCTGAGACAAGGATAAAAATCAACTAAGTATCAAATCTTTTATATTGACTATATTTGACAAAGTATGCAGTATTGTACCAGAGCAATATCTCCAGTGTCATACCTTTTCAAGAGTAATTTTGGGCTGAACATTTTTGTAGATGAAGTTTATATCCTTTAAGCCATGAAAATCTGGACTTTGCCTTGAAACCAACGACTGTGGTTAAAATATTTTAAATTTAGTATTAGACTGTTTACAAATCTCAGCAGTGTGTGATGCCAGTTGCCAGGTCTTATATCTTTTATTGACATAAACTGTAATATTGTATTCAATTCTGGGCTTCATGTTTGCATGAGGAACAATGACAAATGGGAGCACGGTTAGAGGAAAGTGATGAGAATGATGAGTGGTTTGTAAAATATGTCATATGAAGACTAGTTGATGAAATGGGGTAGTTTAACCAGAAAAAAAAAAGAAGAATATTTAAGAAGAAGCACAATAACTTCTTCAATTTTGGAAGTGATATTTTGAGGAAGTGAGAGTAGAGGATAGCACAGAAAGCAGATTTGACTTCAGAGGACCTGCATGTGTAGCTTATTACCTTGGTGACCTTGGGGAGGTTACTTAATCTCTATGGGTTATAGGACTGGAAGGAACCTTAGATATTATCAATGAGAAACTTCTTATTTTCAACATGAAGAAAACTAACACGAGAATTAAAGAGATGAAAAGACCTGCTCGAGTCACACAGGAAGTAAAAGGCAGACTTGGGATTTAGACCTAGTGGTTTTGTTTGTTTATTTTTACAGGCAATCGTGGTTAAGTGACTTGCCCGGAGTCACACAGCTATTAAGTATTCAAGGTCAAATTTGAACTGAGGTTCTCCTGAGTCCAGGGTTAGTGCTCTATCCACCGCACCACCTAGCTGTTCCTAGACCTAGGTTTTACAAATCCAAATCCATATTGTCTCTCTGGCATAGTGGAGAGACTACCCAATCAAAAGTTTGGTGTCTTATCCTCCTTTTACCATTTAACTACCTAAATAATCTAGAGCCTTCATTTCCTCATTTGTACGAGAAGGGGCTAGCATAAATGAATTCTAAGATCTCTTCTAACTGATTTTATGAACTCAACATTTAAATGAAGGAAACACACACACACACACACACACACACACACACACCTGATTTATGTGCATAGACAACCTCTAAGTGGGTTGTAAAGTTGGCCAAATAACATTCCCAGCCCTGTTGCCTCTAATTATTGTCAGCATCATTATAATTACAGAGTTTTTGAATAATAGGACATCATGTGAACCAACTTCTTGGCCACCCCATTCACATGAAATTATATTTTCCCCCTCAGTGAATTCTAGTTGGCACTATGGGGAAGGAGAAGGAAGAAATATGTGATTAAGGAAGTCAGCATTGAATCCTTTAGTTTCCTTCTAGAACACTAGGGCTGTATATGAATGACATGGCATATGTTACCAACGTGGTATTTATCAATCAAATAAGCAGTATATTATGGTAGAAAAAGCACTGGAATGAGATTCAAAAACTCAGTTCTAGGATCTGCTCAATCAACTTTCTGTGTTCTTCAGAGTAAATTATATAATCTTTCTGGCCTTTATTTTCCTTAGATTTAATGGTGGGGTCAGGGTGGCGGGTGAGAGGATGGAGTATAATCTCTAAAGTTCTTCTATTTTTTAAAATTGTTTTCTTTAATTTTTCAAGTAATAAATTTAGCATTAATCTGTCCCTCCCATGACCCCCTCCCCATTGAGCAAAGTTTTAAAACAACAATAGTAGCACTTTTTGTTGTTGTTCAGTTGTTTTTGACTCTTCATGAACCTATTTGGGGTTTTCTTGGCAAAGAACCACTGGAGTGGTTTGCCATTTCCTTCTCCAACTCATTTTGCAGATGAGGAACTTAGGCAAACAGGGTCAAGTGATTTGCCCAGGATCATATAGCTAGTAAAAGTGTGAGGCTAGATTTGAACTCACAGAGTTGAGTCTTCCTGACTTCAGGTCCCACACTCTATCCACTATACTACCTAGCTGCCTTATATATATTATCTACATAATATGGTGAAACAAATTTCCACATTGACCACGACTGAAAATATATACCTCTTTCTGCCTTTTTAAATTTGTCACTGACAGGAGGTGTTTTGTCTTAATTTTTTTGGACTTCTGGTTTTATCATTGTATTGATCAGAGTTTTCAGGTATTCCCAAGTTGTTTTTCTCTGTAATGGTGCTATCATTGTGTAAGTTGTTGTATTTATATTTACTTCACTCTGAATCACTTCAAAGAGGCCATCCCAGTTATCTCAAAAATTGTCAATTTCATCACTTCTTATTCCAGAAAAATGTGCTATTACATTCATATGCTACAACTTGTTTTCCAAGTAGAGGACTCTTCCTTAGTTTCCAATTTTTTGGTTACCACAGAAAGAACTGCTACAATTGTTGTTCTTTTTAAAATTGTTTTATTAATTTATTTTGATTTATCAATAATCACTTCCATAAGCTTTTGAGTTTTAAATTTTTCTCCCCCTCCCTCCCCAAGATGGCACACAATCTGATAAAGGCTATACATATGTGTTTGGTATTAAACATATTTTCACATTAGTCATGTTGTAAAGAAGAATTAGAACCAAAAGGAGGAACCACCAGAAAGAGGAAAGAAAACACAACAGAAGAAAAAAAATAGCAAATAGTATGGTTCAATCTGCATTCAAATTCCACATTTCTTTCTTTGGATGTGGATAGTATTTTCCATCATAAGACCTTTGGAGATGTCTTAGATTCTTGCATTGATGAGAAGGGCTAAGTCTATCAAAATCAGTCATCACACAGTATGGCTGTTACTGTGTATGATATAATTGTTGTTCTTATAGAGCCTTTCCTTCTTCCTTTGATCTAAGGGTCCTTTTAACTGTTAAAAAAATGATGAATTTATTAATTTCTAAACACTTGCCTCAGACTATGTTGGGCATCAGGGGCAGCACTAAATAAAGTAGAAAACATTGTCTCTGTCCAGAAAGAGTTTATGTACAGATGCCAAGATCAAATTGAAAAAGTACTTGAACTGGAGTGTTTGAATTCTACCTCTAACACTTACTAGCTGCATGAGTGTGAGAAAATGACTGGACTGCTTTGAGGCTCTGTTGCCTTATCTGTAAAATGGGGACAATAATGCCTATAATATCCACCTTAGAGGGTTATTGGGGGAGAAAATGAGCAAATGAATATAAAACATCTCATAAATGTTTTAATAAATCTCATAAATAATTGAAATAAATCTCATAAATAAAACAACTACATAAATGCCAGTTTTTATTTCTGATATAATTGAAAAACAAAGTTCTATATGATAAAAACAATGCCTTGCATGTGACACACAAATAAAAAAGAAGAAATCAAAGTGGGCTAAGTACCATATTTCACTGCATAATCATTGCCACCACATAATTGTTGCACCCTATTTTTTCAGTTCAAAAATTGGTTTAGAATCTTTCATCATGTAATCGTTGTATGGTATAATACTGTTCCTCATACTGCTTAAAAGGTAAACAGAGCAGCATATGGATCACCAGTGGCATATGGATACGCATTTATCTCTCATGCATTGCAAGTCAGGAGCCTAGAATTCTCAGCGTGCATGTATCATCAGTATTCAATTTATATATCTATATCTATATCTATCTATCTATCTATCTATCTATCTATCTATCTATCTA
>NW_020954576.1:87560197-87566270 GCF_900497805.2 Vombatus ursinus
AAGTATTCCATGCATCCTAAACTTGCATCAAAGACAGCTTAGCAATAAATGATTTTTAAGTAATACCTGCACAATATTTAAAAACCAGCTTCACATAGTGGTTGCACCCCACTTTTTTGCAAAAAAATTGTCATAAAATGTGCGATGATTATGCGGTGAAATACAATAATGTATTTTCAATCAGATATATCAATAGAAGCATTGTAGCATATTGGAAAGAGAGAAAGCCTCTGATTCATGAAAGTCTGGGTTTGGGTTCCAACTCTAACACACTGCCTGTGTGACGCTAGGCAAGTCACTTAAACTTTCAACACCTCAGGCAATTTTCTAAGACTATTAAATTATAGAACATGTATTAATCTGCATTTATAGGGGGTGATTTCTTTCCTCAGAATTTTCTATACTGATGAAATTAAAGGTCTGGTCCAAATATATCCATATATTTATGTATACATATACATGTATATGAAAATATGTATGTACATATGCAGGTGTTAATATATACATATATGTGTATGTGCAAATATGTGTCATGCAAATGTGTGCATGTGTGACTGGGGGTATATACAATACATTTGTATATACACATAATGTGTAAGTTTGTATGTGCATATATGCGCATGAACATACATTTATATATATAAATGAATGTGAAAGTATATGTGCATAATAGGGCAGCTAGATGGTATAGTGGATAGAATGCTGAGTCTAGAGTCAGGAAGACTCATCTTCATGAATTTAAATCCAGCCTCAGACGTTTACTAGCTGTATGACCCTAGGCAAGTCACTTTACCCTGTTTGCCTCAGTTTCCTCATCTGTAAAATGAGCTAGAGAAGGAAATGGCAAACCATTCCACTATCTTTGCTAAGAATACCCCAAATGAGGTCATGGAGAGTTGGATACAACTGAAACAACTGAACAACAATAATAACAAAATGATACCTTCAATGGAACAAACAAATATCCAATTATTCCATGTGGCAAAGTACAAATTGTGGGACAAAGACAGAAAGTACACCTGGAGTAGGAAAAGGGAGAGATCATCATGCACGAAGATATTTTCCACCAGATACATGTCCTCTCCAGATGCCGAATCCAGCAGTCTTTCTACTGTGCCAAACCCAGGGCCTTTGCCCTTAGTGCAGAGCTGTCTTGAATACTTTGAGAAATTTCTTTTGTTCGTAGTTGTTACCAGTAACACACTCGCTTCTTTTTTCATTTTTTTCCAGTTATAAGTACAATGGTCCACTGCAAAAGTGTAAATTCCAGGCTCCAAGTTTCCCAAAGGCCCTCCTCTATCCATCCACCACTTCTAGAAATGCCCTCACTATGGCCTCGGGGGCACCTATTCCTTTTATGGGCTTCCTAGGCTGAAAGGGACTGCTTGGGTGGTTGTCATGATTTGGGCTCCTGGGGTGTCAATATTAATAAAGTTGAAAACATTCATTCTTTAAAAGTGTCTGTTCAACTATGCCTCCCTGTAGTCAGTTAAGTAGAGTCTCTGTTAGTGTTTACAACATTTCTGAAACCTGACCACAAACAGAAACCTAATGTATCTGTACCAGAATCAGCTCAAGAAAAGAAAACCTAATTAGCTTTCTCATGACTTAGCATAACATTTCCACATTAACAAATGTGGAGTTAAGATCATAGTTTTTTTGTTTTTGTTTTTTTAAAGTTAATCAGGCAAAATCCAAACAAGGGCAAACATGTAAATTAATACCAATTGCATTTTGAAAGTATATTTATAAAAGCTCATTTTTCTGTAGCACTCCTGCCTTGATGTAGCACACCCTACTTTGACCTATAATTTTAGCTGTGTGGGAAATTCCCTGTGTGGGAAGTTCCTCCACCAAGGCAAATCACCAATTCTTCTGTAATTTTTGGTTTTAAAAAGTTGCTGAGGGCACCAAGGAGTTAAGTGATTTGGCAGTCTCACAAAGACTAATATATGTCAGAAGCAGGACTTGAATCCAGGCCTTTATGATGTCAAGATCACTACTCTGTATTGCTTCTTTATGTAACTCTTTATAAAATACACTTTAATATTATTATGTTATGTTATATTTAGTCATTTGTAAATAGCAATTTATAGAATACTTGCTTTACCACAACCCAAGCATGATGCAGTACAAAGAACATTGCATTTAGAGTCAGGCACCACTTGTATAATCTTGGGTAAGTCACTTAAACTTCTCACCTTCTGTTTCTTCGTGCATAAAATGAATGGGGTAGGACTAGAAGAACTCTAAGGGCCTTCTAGCTATGCATCTATGATGCTCAGTAGAAATGAGGCCATGACCATGATGGAATTTAAACTTCTCAAAATGGCCTGGGAATGGTTCAAGTCCCTGACTTTGGGGTGAGATGATCATGTTTAAAAGCTGGTTCTATGTGTGTGTGTTTTAGAGAGAGGACTTATGATATACTTGTAAGTTTATTCTTTATTATTAATATTTTTCCATCGATTTACTTAATAGTAATAGCTAACATTTATATGGCACCTACTATGTGCCAGGCACTGAGCTAAGTGTTATTATCTCAACTGATCCTCACAACAACTCTGAGAGGTAGGTGCTATTATTATCCCTATTTTACAGTTGAGGAAACTGAGGCAAACAGAGGTTAAGTGACTTTTCCAGGGTGTTACAGTTAAGTAAATGTCTGAGGATGGATTTGAACTCAGGTTTTCCTGACTCCAGGTCAGTGCACTACTTGCTATCCCCTTAAGTCAAGGCAATTCATAAAATAATAAAACAAACCCTGACATCCAGAATTTGCCAATTTCTGATATACAAAGACCTAGCTGAAAATTTAACAATCAGCTCTCTCGTTCCAATTTAGGCTAGTTTCAGTGCACCCCTGAAACCTTCTCAAAGATTACTGATGAAAGGAATCCCAGTTTGGCTTTTTACAAAGCACACTACTTAATTACAATTTTGGCGAGCAAGTTTTATTCTGTATGCATGCTTTGTTAAGAATTCTGAGCACTAGTTTCAGGAATGTAATGACCACATGGACACTATTAAATCTGTGATTTTTTTTTCTTTTTTGTATCTCCAGCACTTAGCACAGTGCTTAGAACATAGTAGGCACTCAATAAACAGTTTTTGACTGATTGACTGAGGTATGAGCTGAGCAGTTTCCAAGTTTTCTGATGATATATTAAGTGTATAGAATAACCTCTCTACCTTCTATGCTCATCCTAATGATAAATGTACAATTGTGTAAGGTTGCTCATAAACATGAGTATCAAAAAAGATAATGTTTTCAAAGTGCTTAGCACAGTGCATGTCCCATTTTTTTGTTGTTGTTGTTCAGTCATTTTTCAGTCTTGTCCAACTCTTCACGACCGCATTTGGGATTTTCTTGGCAAAGATACTGGAGCAGTTTGCCATTTCCTTCTTCAGCTCATTTTATAGACGAGTAAACAGGCAAACAGGGTTAAGTGACTTAGTAGGTACTTAATAAATGCTTGTTCTCTTTCCTTAGCCCCTTTCCTCCTTCTCCATTATCTATCCACAGCAAGGCCAACTTTTGCTGGGACATAAATATGCCGTAGTGCTAGAAGGTGTAAGCAGTGAGACTCAGTGCTGCCAAACATAGTCTAGGGGGACCCTCATTAGGATCACAGGATCATAGTCACAGAAATGGCATTGGAAAGGATTACAGAGACCATTCTCATTTTACAGATGGGAAAACTGAGTCCCAAGCAGGTTAAGTGATTCAACCTGCCCTAGGGAGAAACTGATACAGGGAGAGATTGATTGAACCTTCAAAAACTGGTTATTGAAGAGTCCTGGAAGAAATTAAATTTGTTGGTATGTCAGAATTCATGACTACAGATGTGACATTTTGGTGCCGTAGAGTGTGCATAGAATGAGTGTGTTATTTGATGTGGAGAGTGTTTGGTGAGAATACTGGAGTGGATGCAAGAGAGGACTAAAAAAGGGTAGAAGGTATAGGTAGAACTGATATCTCTGGTATTTTGCTCCTGAGTTTCCTCCTTTTCTATCATCCTTGGAGCACATTCAACCTAGCTGCAGCAGCACACCATCCTGAGGGAGAGATAGGAGGCAGAATATGCCAGGAAAGTCAAACTATTACCCCCATCTTTACTACCATCTTCCCTCAGACCCTGATGGAGACAGCCCAGGACCCTGACCCTAAAAGCCTTGGAAATAGCAATGTTCCCAAATCTCCAGACCTGCTTCCAGTATGCTCCCTCCTCCTCCAAAGTTGTCATCAGAGGGAGAAATTGTGAAGAAGGGACTTCACCACCTCATCACTAGCAACAGCAACTGATAACCTACTGCCACCAAAAGTCAGATAAGAACAGGAGCCCTGAGAGTGGCAGCTCCTCCAGACCTGCTTTTAGGCAAGCCTTTACGGTAATCATTGAGGAAGCCACTCCTATGGAGAAGAGGCAAGCCATTCCCACCAACTGCCAAACAACTGATGCACATAGGGTGGCAAGCCAGTCTAGCTAAAGTAGCAAGGTACCCTGAGGAAGAGACAAGGGACAGCATATACCAGACAAGTCAAGCCCCCAACATTACCTTGACCACCATCTCTCCTCAGTGGAGATAGTTTAGGACTTCCAACCCAAGAATCTTTGGAACACCAATGCTTCCAACTCAGACACCCCAGTCAGCATTCCAGGAAGTCGTTCTTATGGAGACGTAGTCTGGCAACTGCTCCTGCAAGTACTACAGCCACATCTATTGAAGACCCAAGAAAGAAAGTTCTTGCCACTAGGGTCATTGACACTGTCGTTTCCACCCCCTCACCCACCCCCATTGAACTGATTTTGTGTTGGCCCTCAGACAACCAGAAAGGGGCACTGCTCTTTCATAGCACAGGTGTCAAGTTGAGGCCATGGTGGTTGAACATTAGAAACTGATGTGATTTGATTTGATATGAACTGATATAATACTATCAGTAGAAATTCTATTAAAGATGAGTCCCAAAGAGTGCATTGCCACTGCACCCTAAGGACCATGGTACTGCTCCTTCTGACTTGCAGTTGAAACCATTCCAATGTGCCATCTCCCCCCCGTAGAAGGTGAGCGCCTTGAGAGCAGAGACTGTTTCACTTTTCTATTTGCATCTGCAGCATTTAGAACAGTGCTTTGCACATAGTAAGCACTTACTAAATATTTCATTCATTCATCTTTACAAGTGTTTCAGTCTGCATTCTGCCTTGCATTGCTCCTGAGGATACAGTTAGCATGCACCAGGGTGAGAAGTAAACAATCAAACTGTGAATCAGATCCAGCCTAATGCCATTTATCTGAATTATTGTACTAATTGCACTGGCTTCCAATTTCCATTCCAAGAGAAACATGCCATCTGTCCTGGTCGTAGTAGCTACTTGAACAGCTTTGCATTTCAGACCCTCTCCCCACTTCCCTCCAGATTCTCACTAAGCTTATTCCTGAAATCATACCATTAGACTTCCATTTCTTTAATGGAAGGCAAGGAGTAATAATCTATAGTTCTCCTTCCTGGTTTCAAATTCCCTTCTCCCTTGAGCTAATTTCTTTCCTATCTTACTGTGAGGTTTCTGGAATGTAAATTGATTGGGCCAGTTGCTAAGGGGACTACCCATCCTCCAACTCAATCATGGTGCCCTGGCAGTCTATTTGAAGCAGATGGAGTGTAAGAATATTCCATCTCCCTTTGTATTCTCCCCGCACACCTCCCAACAGTGCTGCTTTCCTGGGCCTCAGGCAGCCTATGCCCTCCCTCATTCTGCCCTTTAGTTGTCAAAGTCCTAGAGAGAAAGAATGCACCAGACAGGCCCCTTCCCATAGTGCTTATTGTTCCAAAATGACTTCTTTCTTTTCACTCCAACCTCATTAAAAGTCTGTTCCCTCAGAATATTTGGTCTTTTAGGTATTTGTCCGGTTGCTACTTAGCCCCTAGATGTTTTGTCAGGATCTACCTAGCCCTGTTGTGTTCTCTGAGTCCTTCTTATTCCCTTTGGAAAGCTCTTTTTCCACTTTCCATAACAATAGCATACACACACAAACACACACACACACACACACACACACACACACACACACA
>NW_020954576.1:87566291-87579207 GCF_900497805.2 Vombatus ursinus
TTGTGTCCTGTACCTTTTGTCTAGGACAGCTAGGTGGCATAGTAGACAGTGTTGGACCTGAAGACTCATCTTCCTGAATTCAAATCTGGCCTCAAATATTTACTAGCTGTGTGACTTTGGGAAAGTCACTTAACCCTGTCTACCTCATTTTTCTCATCTGTAAAATGAGCTAGAGAAGGAAATGGCAAAGCACTTCAGTATCTTTGCCAAGAAAACCACAAAGAGTAAGATATGACTGAAGCAACTAAACAATATGTCTAAATTTGGTTGTTATTGTTGTGTTTTGATATTCTGTTGCCTATTCTCTTTGCCTGGGTTCCTGATTACTATTGTTCAGCTCATCTTACTCCAAATCTGAATCCATTAATACCTGCCCGGCCAATTAATGCTTGCTAGTTTACTTGATTGATGAACCTTGTGCTTTCCCTGGCCCTCACAATTTTCCAATGCTTTGATTTTATCTTCCACACCTGGTTCTGATTCCTCGTACCTTTGGTACCTAGGCAGATATTTCTACTCTAGTATTAGGCTAATTCTAGATTCTTGGCTCCTCCTTAACCCTTGGCTGCCAGGTTCTAAACCAGGACTGACTGATTCCTAATCCTCTATATACATATCCCCTTCCTGCCCAGCCCCTTAACCTGCATTCAGTTCCCAGTAGATTAACTCTACTGATTAAACTAATGTGGACTAAGATAGGAAGAATATATGGTTTTCTCTCTCAGGGGAATTTTCATTTTGAAAGTAATTGCTTATTAACTCAAATGAAACTCATTGATAGAATTTCAAGGTGGTAGGTTTCAATGGTGGAAGCTTGAAGGTCATTTGTATTGCCTGAGCAATGTAGGTTATCATACCCTTACCTGTAAATGCTCTTCCCAAAGAAATACAAATTCTGATCTCTGAAACCTCACAAGATATTTTGGGGTATATGAGCAAGATTTCTTTTTTAAGGACCATACCTTAAATCCAAATCACTCTGGCTCTTATTGATTGGCCAACAATAAATAGGTCCCAGCCCAAGTCTCAGTTGGTCATTGTTTGGACCCTGATGGTTCAGAGTGAGTGTAAATAGCAATTGTTTCTGTTTGACCAGAAACCCTGGGTGTTTTCCCCAGATTGATTTTTTTTTGACTAGGTAAAAGAGGTCATTCTTTGCCTCATTTCTTACCTAACTTCATTCACTGAATAAGCATTGCCTCAGTCAGCTGAAACCTGGGAAAGACCTTAACATAACAAGGTCTCCTGCTACATCCTTGGACATGTCCAGTCATCCTGATCTCAATCTTGCCACTGGACCCAGATGGTTCTGGAAGAGAGAGTGAGGCTGGTGACTTTGCAAAGCCCTCCATCATTTAAATCCAATTCATTTGTAAGTCATGGCATCACCTTTCTTATGTTGTGATCTTCTACAAGAATGAAGGACAAACAACAATAACAACAAATATCAGAGCATGTCAATATCCAAAATGGAAAATTAAGGGTGGGGTGTGTGTGTGTGTGTGTGTGTGTGTGTATCTATAGTCTCAGGAAGACTCAGAGGCAGGTGGGGATCATGCAGGTATCACAAAGCCTATACCCTAGAACAGGGAAGAGAGGAAAATAATTCACCCATCCTAACAATCTCCAATGAAGTCTGAAGAAATTTCCATGAGAAATGTGTTGATTAATAATAATAATAAACACACAAATAGCATTTATATAGTGTCCACTGGTACTAGGTAGTGTGTTAAACACTTTACAGATATTATCTCCTTTGATCCTTACAGCAATCCTGGAAGGGAGGTGCTATTCTTATCCCCGGTTTAGAGTTGAGGAAACTGAGGCAAACAGGTTAAGCGACTTGCCCAGGATCACACAGATATCGTGTCTAAGGCCTGATTTGAACTCAGGCCTTCTTTACTCCAGGTCTAGCACTCTATCCACTTGTGCCAACTAGCTGCCCCCAAGGGATGTTGTCCTGGGGATGGGTTTCTTCCTGAAAGAATGATAACATAACCAAAGGAAAAAACAGCAGACAGTAACAGGTGACAGTTAGTGGATGGCAGGAGCAGCGCCATGGAGAAGAAGCAAGTGGAAGCTTAGGAGGTAGAGAATAACAACTGGGTTCATTCAGCAGATGATATCTAGGGAGATGGCATAAAGGAATGTCTGAGATCACCACAAGACAGCTTCGAAAAGAAGAGCTGAGAATCAGTAAAACCCAGCCATTTTCTAAAATATGTAGTCATGAGAATTCAGACCAGAGAGGTGATGCAATCCTGAAACAATACTTTCTCAACTCAGAGCAAGAATTCCCTAGGAAGTTGCTCCTTTTCTTATCTATGGAAGAGTCTGTTGGAGATTCTACCCCATGAATAGAGCTGGAAATGATTCAATTGCTTGATTTCCTCTGTTTATTTACTTTACTATTGTTTTGTAACTCAAGCATATTCAAGGCAAAGATTGGTCCTACTTTGAGTCTGAGTAATAGTATGATTCCAGAGTTGAGTGAGATTGCATAGTCATCTTCTGGTTCATTACCAGCAAGGATGTTTATGTGACTTTTTCAATTGAAAACTCCACATTTTTTTTAACTTCATTCAGCAGGTCTGTAATTTATTTCATGGTCTTGTATTTCTATTCTTTGTTTTAGAAGGATCAAAGAATTTAGAGGTAGAAGAAGCCTTAGAAATCATTTGATCCAACCTTCTAATTCAATAGAAGAGGAAACTGAGGCCTAATGAGAACAAGACACTTGCCCAAGGTCACACAGGTAGAAATTAGCACAATTTGGATTTGAACCCAGTGTGTTTATTCCATTAAACTAGTCTGCCTTCTAAATCTTAGCTGGGAATATTTAATAATTATTCCTTTCGGCATTTCTTGCCTTATTATTCTCATATGTTAATTAATTAATTAATTAATATCGTATAATGGATATATCCAAAAGAGCAGTGTATGGAGTTCTTATTTATAACTCACAACCATGTAACATGTTCTCTGGGAAATTACCTTCCAATGCTTGGTAGCCTCTGGGCCATCAAAACACTATTTGAAGCTATTGTTACAATTTATTGGCCTCAATTGGTACTTGATTTTCTTCTGATTCTCGGTCATTAGAGAGAATAGCTCTTTACTTTTCAAAACATGAGACTTAGCTATTTCCAGCCCTGCTGCTCCCCAAAATGGGAAGAAGGCATTTATATGCCTTAAATATGGTTTAAAAATCATACCCTCTCTTTATTTCTGTCCACTGGAGGATTTGAGTCTTAAATGTAATACATGCAAGTTATCTCCAAATAAATATGTGCTATATAGAGGGCAAAATGTTCTATCATTAAACATATGTCTGCTGGGGAGGTGGAGCAGTTGATAGAGTACCATGAGTCAGGAGGACCTGAGTTCAAATCTGACCTCATACACTTGACACTTACTAGCTATGTGACTCCAGGAAAGTCACTTAACCCCAATTGCCTCACCCAAAAAGAAAATAAATATGTCTGCTTGTAGTATTATGGCTTAAAATTTTGTCATTGCATCCTCTGCTCGCTGTTGGCTGTGCCCTGGTCTACTTACTACTTTCCCTATACCTAGTTCAAGCTCTCATTTGCCCAGTCTTTTGACCATGGAAACTAAGAAATTCAACACACACCAGAAATCAGCACATTCCTAGGGTACTTGTAAGTCAAGTAGCCCACCTACCATACTGCCTACTTTGAGATATGGGCTTGGATTTTGAATAGATTATTATTATTGTTGTTGATGTCATAGATATTTCTTAAAGGTCGCACAGGTAAGCAATGTGCAATCCTGAAATATCCTGTGAATATTTTTGTAAATGAAATAATATTTATAATTAGACTAGCTCACATTTAGATTGTGTTTTACAGCTTACAAAGTGCTGCATACATTATTTAATTTGGGTCTCACAACCAATCTAAGAGGAAGTGATGAAAATAGGATCACAGAGCTGGAACTGAACTTAAAGAGATTCTGAGTAACTTATCTCTTCTAGACCAGGCTAGTGAGTTTCTGTCACTCTAGTCTGAGCATTCCCCTGAATGTTACCATAGGAGAAGATATTAATTGCGTGTGAGGGTGGATTTGCCTTTGATAGAGAATTGCCTACTAGAAAAAGGACTGAGAAAATTTACAAGGCCACCAATGGTCCTTGTAAGCCATTTAATTTCTATAGGAGTAAATGGAAACGTGACCAGGGGCCGAGCTCTTCAACCCTCCCAACCTTCACTTGCTGGATGGGATAACTGGCAGCTCTCAATCTCCTGCCCCTGGCCCTTGGAAGGGATTCTTTGAAGTTGACACATCCTCGGCTTGGCTCTGCACAATGGAGAAATACCAATGGTTAAAATCACAAATGGGTTTTAAAAAAATTAATTCTGCTTCAAGATGAGTTATGACCTTAGCAGCTCCAAGTAGAATAAAAACTGGGGTGTTTCTTTTCAAATAGCTCATTTGTTTATATAGCAGCTTCAGCCCCAAGCACTGTCAACTTCAAAGGGCTAAGCAGCCCTGGGTGAGAGTTGCCAGTTCCCATGAAGCAACCTAAGGTGTTGAGAGCCTCCAGGTCCTAAAGCCCACCCTACTTTGATCTGATAGTTTTGTATTATGTAAAGGCCACTAAATACGGGTAAACACAGGAATTTTAAAAGACTAAAAAATGGGAGGCAAGGAAAGAACCCATTTGGGGATACCATCAAAGTCATTGCCCCTATTGTGTCTCATTTAGAAATTGTTTTATTGTAATGTGATACAAGGAAAAGGACACAGAGTTTGAATAATAATAGGTAGCATTTATATAGTGCTTTGCACTTCGCAAAGCACTTTACAAATATCGTCTCATTTTATCTTTACAACAACCTGAGAGGTAGGTACTATTTTATTATTCATGTTCTACAGAGGAGAAAATTGAGATAAGTACCTTACTCAGTGACACGCAGCCTCATCTCCCTGTACCCAGATTCAGCTCTCTACCTACTTACTACCTAGCTGCCTCTAACTTGAGATCTCATTTGTCTCTAATTTGCCATTACAGGACCTGGGTTTAACTCCCAGATGCTCTATTGACAGCTTGTGTAACCTTGAACCAGTCACTTAAACTGTTTGGGCTTTATTGTTCACATCTATAAAACTAGGTGGTCTACATTCCCTTCCAGCTCTAAATCTATTGGTTTTCCTTAATTCTCATCTAAGGTTCTTGGCATCTCCTGAGGCAGACAAATGACATACACCTTTGTTTTTTTCCCCCTAAGAACTCAAACCAGTTTGGGATAGCAGTGGGGTGGGGGGGGGTTTGCTTTATTTTTATCAAAATCTGAAAGTTTTCTGCAAAACTGGATACAACTATGTAAAAGGAAATATTGAATGGAAAGGTATTATGTTGTCATGAAAAGAGAACTGGCATTGGACTTGGGTTCCAGCCCTGCTTTTGAAACATACTAACTGTGTGATGGGAGAAATCATGTAAGCTTTTAGTGGTTCAAGCAAGATGCAGAGAGATGCACATCTGCATTTTTGTTGTTTAGTCATTTTTCAGTCATGGCCTACTCTTTGTGACCCCATTTGGGGTTTTCTTGTCAAAGATACTGGAGTGGTTCTCCATTTCCTTCTCCAGCTCATTTTATAGATGAGGAACTGAGGGCAACAGGGTTAAGTGACTTGCCCAGGCTCACACAAGCAGTAAGCACCTGAGGCAGCATTTGAACTCAGGAGGGATGAGGCTTGGCATTCTGCATTGATTAAGGGAATTTCTTCACTGGGAGTTTCTTCTACCAATAAAATCACAGATCTTGTTTTTAAAATAAAGGAAAGAATAGGCTGAAAGTTGATGCTTTGTTTGAATTTTAATAATGTCTTTACTGTGACTCCTTCTCCTTCCCACATTTTATTGGACTTCTTTGCTCGTTCCTAGACAACAGTAGAAAGACTGGATAGCCAGTGATTATTTTTTCCCCTCCACCCACATAGAATCATAAAATTTCAGTTTTGGAAAGACTTCAGCAGCTATTTAATTGAACCCAAATCTGAACCAAATCCCTTTTTCCTCCTCTCCCCACCCCATAAATTACTCAACAAGTGTCATCTCTCCTCATCTAGAAGACCCCCAATGAGGGAGTATTCACATGTTCTGGAGGCAACTCACTCAACTTTGGATTGCTTTGTTAGGATTTTTTTCTCTCCCTACATTATGCCTAAATTAACTTTTAGGCATCATTCCTAGTTCTTCCTTCTGGGGTCATGTAGAAGATGTCTAATCCTTCTTCCACATAATAGTACTTCAAGTACTTGAAGACAGCCATCATATCCCACTCCCCGTCTAGTCTTCTTTTCTTCAGGATAATCACCCAAAGTTCCTTCAACCATTTCTCATTCCACATGCACTTCACAGTCATAGTTGCCTTTCCCTAGACACTAATTTATCAATGTTCTTCCTAAAATGAGATACTCAGAACTGAACTCAATATTTTTGAACACCATGTTTCTCTTAATTCAGTTTTGGCTGCCAAATCATGCTGTTGATTTATATTGAACTTGCAAGCCTCTAGATCAGTGGTGTCCAATTCAAAAGGAAGCAGAAGCCGCTAATCCACATGTCAGGATCCCTATGGGCTGCATATTGACTTAGCTTTAAAATGTAATATTATCTATATTTTATTGTATTTTTATTTATTTTGTTAAATCTTTCCCAATTACATTTTAATCTGGTTCCTCTCTGCTTTGGAGTGTCCTGGGATGTGTGTTTGACATTTCCCCTCTAAATCCCCTAGATCTTTCATGTGACCTGTAGTCTAGCTATATATCTCTCTATCTTGTAATTATAATGTTTATTTTCCAAACCCAAGTGTGTGATTTTACAGCTAGCTGGCATAATGGATAGAGGCCTGAACCTGGAGTCAGGAAGAGCTGGGTTCCAATTCTACCTCAGATACTTAATAGCTGTATATCCATAAGCAAGTCAATTGACCTCTGTCATTCTCAGCTTCCTCATCTGTCAAATGGCAATAATAAAATTACCTACTTCCCAGGGTTGTTGTGAGGGTAAAATGAAACATTTGTAAAGTGCTTTGCAAGCTTAGAAAGTACTATATAAGTGCTATTAATATTACCCCTTTTGAATTTCATTTTAATAGGTTTGGCCTGGTGTTTTAGCCTGCCAAGTGTTTTTTGAATTTTTTTGTCATCTAGTGATCTATAGATCACCATAGATCTATGGATCATCTATAGATAGCTGTACTTTCCCCTTCTCCAGTTTTGTGTCACTTGCAAATTTTATAAGCATGTCATCTATTCCTTTATCAATGTGTAAGACATAGGTTCTTTACTTGGGATCCATAGATAGGTTTCAGGGAGTCTGTGAGCTTAGATTTTTAAAAAAATGTACATTTTTATTTCAATATAATTGGTTTGCTTTGTATATTTGAAAACCTTATTCTGAGATGAGGTCCATAGGCTTTACCAGACTGCCAAAAGAGTACATCCCCTCCCAAAAGGTTAAGAACCCTTAGTGTAATAACTTTATTTCCTGGAGTAGCTCATAGAAAACTAGCCTCAGTCAGGAAGACCTGAGTTCCACCTCTTACACATACTGACTGCGTGACTCAGGACATGTCTCTTAGTGCTCTAGGCACTAACACTTAAGTTGCAAAGAAGGTTCTGTTCTGTATTGGTAGAGAGAGTTTCCTCACCTGGCATTCTTTCCACAAATGGAATCACAAGTCCATTCTTTATCCCTATTTGCACTTACTGGGTGATAAAATTCTGTCATCCTAAATTCAACCTTGAAAGAGTAGGCAAAGTTGAAGAGGAAAGAAAATGTTAAATGAAAAATTTCCCAGGATTTGAAAACATTTTAGGTCCACAAAATGTTGAACAAATAACAATAAAACAATAAACATTGTTGCTGCTTTCAGACAGCAACAATGTTCTAATACTACCTAAAATGAAATAAGTGAAAAGTCTGGGTAATACTGGAGAGAGTAGTCAGTCAACTAGTATTTATTGAGCATTTATTATGTGCCAGACATCTTGCTAAGCATTGGAGAATCAAAGGCAAAAGATGGTCCCTATCTCAAGGAACTCACAGTCTGATGGGGGAGACAACATGCAAACAATTATGTACAAATAAGATACATCCAGGATAAATTGGAGATAATCAGGTACTAGAGTTAAGTGGGACTGGGAAAGTCTTCTCGTAGAAGGTAAGAAGCCAGGGAAACCAGGAAGTGGTGGAAAGGGAGAGTTCTAGGCAGGGGAGATAGTCAGTGAAAACACTTGGAGCAGGACGTGAGATTATAAATGTAGAGTTAGATGGAAAAGTAGAGACCACTTAGTCCAATTCCTCTCATGCTATGGATGAGGAAGCTGAGATCCATAGAGGTTCAGTGACTTGTTCAAGGTCACTAGGGTAAGTGACAGAGACGGGAGTTAGACAAGTCCTCTGACTCCAGACCCAGACCCTCATCCAACTGGACCATCCATTACTCTTACCTGTCAATAAAAAAGAAGTTGTATCCTGACTAAAGCGTCATTCAAGTAATACTGATTTGATCATTCCAGCAATTCTGCTAGTGTCCAGAGAATTGTCCAGAAAATCAGAATGTGGTTCTAATTGGATTTATTGCTGCACTTTTGGGAAACTTTGGAGTTGCATAAGGCACCAGAAGGGGCAAATGTTAGAGATGCCTTTGGCCCAAAACTTTCAGTTTAGCTGAACTTACCTAGAGCAGACAGTCATCCTCTCTCATTTGCCTCATTCCTCTTTTCCTCAATATCATGGCAAAATTTGTAAAATCAAGTCACCTTAATTCAGTACAGGAAATTCATGTTTAATGGAACACTGTAGGTGATATCTTTGTAATGTAAGTAATCACCCCTTAATATAGCTGCATTATAACACAGGGATATTTTTTGCACTACTCTCTTCACAGTATTATTGTAGAGTAAGTGCTTTATAAACCTTAAAGTGCCATAGAAATGGGAGTTGGGATTATCATTATAATAACCTACTATGTAAAAGGCTTCCCATCACAGGAAGTGTTTTGGCAGATACAATGACTTTGTATATGAATATGAGCAACCATCAGGAAAGTTGGAAAAAGAATTTCTGCTTTCAGTGCAATTCCACAAGTATTTATTAAGCAATCTATTGAGCAAAATCATTGCTTAAGCACCTACTGTGTGCTAGGCACTGGGGGTACAGAGACAAATATCAAACAGTCTTTACCCTCATGAAGTTTACATTCTATCAGGTGAAATAACTTGTACACATATAAATAAATACAAAATGTAGTAATAGCAACATTTATATAATATTTACTATGTGCCAGGCACTATGCTAGGCATCTTGCAATTGTTACCTCTGTTGATCCTTACAACAACTCCAGGAGGTAGTTATTTCCCATATTTTACAGGTGAGGAAACAGATGCAAACAAGTTAAATGACTTGGGCAGGATCACATAGCTAGTGTCTGACACCAGATTTGAATTTAGGTCTTCCTAACTCCAGGCTTGACACTCTATCCACTTCACCACCTAGCTCCACTACATACAAAGCAATTCTTAAGGGAGGGCACTAGCACTAGTATATTCTTGGTTCTGGGAAGTACAAAGGTGAAACAAAACAGGCCCTGCCCTCAAGGAACATTAGGTTGGCATTAGATCAGATGACCTCTGAGGTCCCTTTCAATGATAAATTCTATGCATCTATTAATATGAATATATTCAGCAACAGAGGGTTAAGGGAGACTGGGAAAGCCAGGGAAACCAGAAGACAACCCAAACACTTGATGAAACCAAACTGAGAACATGAAATGGAACTCCTGAATAATGGTTACAACACGAGGAGCAAGTGTTGAATATGGACTCCAATTGCTATAAGGGAGTTTGGCCACAATTCCCACTTGAAAATGAGAGAAAACAGCGACAAACACTACAGAGTAGAAGACCATTAGGATGGCAATGTTTTTAAACTAAAAAGTAAAATTCTCCTTGGAATTGTTAGAGTTTCCTACTGGAGGGACAAAGGGAAGAAGATTAATTTTCCCCCTAAAATCCCAGGATTATTTCCTATTGCTCCCATAGGTCTGGCAAAGCTACCTAACCTAAAGGGGTGGTGGTTTGATCCAATCTATAGTGGAAACATATTCTACTCTAGTGGCATTATGAACAACAAAATCATCCCTTCCCACCCCCACATCAGCACTCCCCCCTACACACACACACACACACACACACACACTAGAATGCAACTGTATGGATGAGAAGCATGTGTTAACTGACCTGAAAACTTCCAGCTTGGTTTAATTTGGAGAATGAGAACATTGTAGTCCCTTGTTTCATTAAAAACAGTTACATTTGAAATGCAAATTATTTAAGGTCTGAAACAATGTTCCATGGGGAAGCAAGGGACAAAAAAAAGATTAACTACATAATTGCCAGAAGACTATACTGACCAAGAGCTCACAGATACACTTTACTAATAAATCACACAGATCAGATTATTTAGCGGTGAAAGGAATGAAACGTAGAAGATAACTCATCCAAAATCCTCATTTTACAGAGGAAGAAATTGAGGCCAAGATAGGTAAGGTAAGGTCACACAGATGGCAATTCTGGGTTTGGAAACCAAACACTGACTCCAAAGTCATCAGCTTTTCCATTGATCCACATTGTCCATCCTTTGTGTATATGTTGTCTCTGTCCTATTTCACATCTAGGAGTTCAGGCAAAAGTTCACTTACTCTGAGCATACTTTCCCTCCTGTAGGGTCTGAGTTATTTCTACCATGCTACCTACCCAATACTTCTATTCTATTCTCAGTCTGAATGAAGGTAGTAGGTCTTTCAGAATTATTTTCCCTCCCATTATTGTTCTGGGCATCCCAGAAATTGTGCTCCTGTTTCTGCTTCATTCTATCCATGTTTCTCTGAATTTTATTACATGTTCCTCATTTCTTATGGCTCTGTAAAATTCTGCTAAGCTCATATACCATGGTTTGTTCAGTCATTGCCCAATTGTTTGACATATATTTTATTTCCAGTTATTTGATACAACAAAAAATGCTGTTATAAATATTCTTGTACATATAGGACCTTTCCCTCTTTCAATGACCCAGTTAGGGATATGTATCTAAGAGTAGTATCACTGGGTCAAAAGGTATGTACTGTTTATTGACTTTGGGGTATAGTCCTAAACCATTTCCCAAAATGGTTAAATAAATTTACAGCTCCAGCACTAGTCCATTAGAATGCCTGTCCTCCCACAATACCGCAAACATTGATTTTTTTTTCTTTTGTTATCTTCGCTAATCTGATGGGTATGGAGCGGAATTTAAGAATTGTTTCACTTTCCTTGTTATCAATTACGATCCTAGCTGTATTTGTTTTGCTTGTGATAAAGCTTTTCAATTTTAGATTCATGATCCTGTGAAACCTTCAGGCTCTAATATGATTCCTATGACTATCATCTTAGTATGGCCCCTCATTACAACTTGTCTGGACTATATTGCAAAAACCTTCTAACAGATCTCGTGGCATCCACTCTTTCCTTGTTCCTATCCCTCCTTCATCCTGCTATATAAATAAGTATTCTTACACATAATTCTCCATGCCACTCTTCTGCTAAAAAAAAAATCTTCAGCATTTCCCCATTTGCTTAAAGAGTAAAACTTCTTGCCTTGTGTGTAAGGCTCTCCTCAGTATGATACTATACTACCTCTCCAGTCTAACCTCAAAATGATCCTCTGCACACACTTTGTGCTCCAAAATGGAATATGTCAGCTTTCATGATCCTATGCCTTTGTCACACTATTCCCTATGCCCTTCTTCCCCTCTTCACTTATTGTATTACTCATCTTTTTAATCCCAACTCAAATGCTGCCTTTTCCGTGATCCCTGAGATAGGCAACCAACTTCCCATTTATACTTGAACTGCAACTTTGGTTTGCAACATTACAATTAATCATGTCAATCAGCCAATAAATATTTATTAAGCACCGACTATGTGCCAGGCACTGTATTAAGGATGTGTCATGTAACATGTGCTAAAGTTATCTATGTTTATGTCTACTAGACTATAAGTTCATTAGGTCAGGTATAGTGTCTTATTTAAATTCTGAGACAGCATGGAATAGCAGAGAGAATATTGGACTTAGATGCAGGAACATGAGTTTAAATCCCACCTGAGAAACTTACTAGCTATGTGATATAGGGCAAGGCACTTAACCTTTCTCAGCCTCTGTTTCCCCAAATACAGAATGAGGGTAGTAATAGTACAGGGGGGAGGGGGCAGGTCAGTGGCATGGTGGATAGAATTCTGGGCCAGGAGTCGGGAAGATTTTCCTGAGTTCAAATCTAGTCTCAAACACTTACTAGCTGTGTGACCCTGGGTAAGTCATTTAACTCTGTTTACTTCAGTTTCCTCATCTGTAAAATGAGATAGAGAAGGAAATGGCAAACCACTCTAGTATCTTTGCCAAGAAAACCCCAAATGGGGTCACAAAGAGTCAGACATGACAGAAAAGCAACTAACCAATAGTACTGGCCTCAGAGTTGTTTTAAGGATAGATGAGATAATCAATCAATGAAGCACTTACAATGTGCCAGGCACTTTGCTAAGTGCTGGGGATAAAAAGCAAAAACAAAAGTAGTCCCTACCCTCAAGTAGCTTATATTCTAATGGAGGAGAAAACATATATAAATGAGAACATATGAGACAAATACAAAATTGATAGAAGGAAATACTAAAGGAGATGACTCTAGTAGCTAGGGGACCAGAAAATAACTCCTAGGGGAGTCAGTACTTAAGCTGAGCCTTAAAGGAAGTCAGGGATTCTAAGAGTCAGAAGCTGGGGGTAGGGGGAGGAGAGAGAGAGAGAGAGAAAGAGAGAGAGAGAGAGAGAGAGAGAGAGAGAGAGAGA
>NW_020954576.1:87579229-87588719 GCF_900497805.2 Vombatus ursinus
ACAGTCAGTGAAAAACTCAGACATGGGAGATGTGTCCTGTGTCAAGGGTAACAATAAGTGCATACTTGGATAGAACCTAAGAAGATAGAAAAGGTAGGAAGGGAACAAATTGTGGAGATGTTGAATGACTGTGAGGATCAGAATGTATTTTGAAGTCCTCTAGAATAAGTAGAGCAATTGAGATGGAGAAGAAGACTGTTATCCAGGCACAGAATTCACTGAGAAAGGAGGGAGAATATTATGGGGTAGTGGGGGTGGATAACAGCTACCAAAAATATGGATTGAGAGATAAATTTAGATAATCTGAATTATCAAAATGCCATTATATATATACACATATGCATATATATAAAGTATTTTTCAAACTCTAAAGTGTTATATAAATATTAACTGTTATTATTATCATTATTTGATACAATGATGCAAGATTACATGGTGGATAGAGTGTAGAACTTGCCGGTTACAAGACCTGGGTTTGAATCTCACCTGAAACAATTCCCAATTCTTTGGCTATGAGCAAATTACTCCATCTCTTTTCACTTTAGTTTCTTTATCTGTAAAATGAAAATAATAATAGCACCAACTCATATTTTTTAATGAGGATCAAATGAAATAATATATGCAAAGTATCTTGCATACCTTAAAGTTCTATGTAAATGTGATGTGTGGACATATGCATATATATAATATATATATGAACATGTATGTGTATATATACATGCTGTGTATATAAAATACAGATCTCTCTTGATGGACACTATAGATAGGAAGATAGATAGGCAGATAGATGAATACACACATATATGCATACATACATATATGAAATCATTGTATCATAGACCTAGAGTTGAAAGGAGCCTTTGAAGTCATCAGGGCTAACCCCTTCAGTTTACAGATGAGGAAACTAAGACCCAGAGTGATTATGAGACTTTTCCAGAATAACAAAACTAGGAAGTGTCTGAAATCTAATCCCAGATCTTCTGAACTCTCAGTCCAGTGCTTTATCTACTACACAATCCTGCCTGTCAAAGGGTGGACCCCAAGTTTAGGAGTTCTATCAAACAATAAAGATCAATAACTTATTTGTAACTTTTGGACTTACAAGCTTAAAAAAAATTTGCAAGGATTGCCAAGAGCTTAGATAACTTGCTAAGGGATACACAGCTAATATGTGTCAGTATTTGAATCTATGTCTTCCTGACTGGCCTTCCATTCATTACCATATTCTGCCTCCATGCTAAAATATCTGAAAGATATGCAACTTTGCTTAAGAAATGCTTACTAGATGTAGCTATAAAGCTACAAGATCTTTCATAAGTGTTTTATTTTCTTAAAAATGAAAGCATGTCTCTCCTTAAAGACAGTCATTAAAGCATTGACACAATTGTGTTTAGTTAATAACACCTAATTTCATCTTAAAACCTTCTTAATGAATGAATTAAGAAAGAAATGCTCTTGCATGAGACTACTAAAAAAGGTTCCATTCTATCCCCATGCTCTAGTCTAGCCTCATATTTGCATGAAGCTGCTATCAAAGAGGACCATGGATAAATGTTTTCAATGTGGCTAGGGAAGAGGTGTGAGTGTGAATGTGTGTGTGTGTGTGTGTGCATGTATGTGTATAAGAAAAGGAATGCATTAAAGAATTATATAAAACAATACCTTGACTGATTTTATTTTTCCATAGCTGAGGGAAATGCTAATGCTATCAAATAGATCTCAGAACTTTCCAATAATCCACATGCCACATAGAGAAAAACATTCACCCACACAGTACCACATACTTCCTTTGGTTCTTGGACAAATCAATGGCTGGGTGGTTTCTTCAGTGTTTGTACTCCCTATATTGATAGAAATGGTAACTTTTCCACATCTTCTCATCTTATAGGATTTTTATCAACATCTTTCCATGAATCTTCCTTAGAAGATTCATCCAATGTTCTGTAGGTCTCCTGCCAGTTCTTTTAATAGCTCCAGGATATCAATCCATTTGCTCATCTATCATTCATACTACATGATGTCATTACCTCCTTTCGTAGTTGTATGTTTCCTCAGTTATGAATTTTCTGATACTTCTCTAACTCAGGTCATTGTTGGTAATATTCTGTATTAGGTATCTTTCCATAACTTTTGAATCACTCACAATTTCAATTCTTCTAGGGTTATGGTAAATTATAATGATCATAAAACTAATATTAATAACATTTATTAATACTTATTACCTAGCATTTACACAGCATTTTAAGATTTGTGAAATTCATTACAAATATCTCCTTTTATCCTCACAACCTGGAAAGTGGGTGCTATGATGATTGTGTCCATTTTACAGAGGAGGAAACTGAGGCAGAGGCAGGTTAAGTGACTCATCTAGGATCACATAGCTAGTAAATATCTGAGATAGGATTTGAACTCATGCTTTCCTCACCCTAAGTCCTGCACCCTATCTCTTTTACCACCCAGCTATGTCAATTTGAGCCAGTAAGATGCTTTCTATGTCAAATTTGTTCATTCAATAACATTTTCACCCAAGGTTGGTCTGTGAGCCAAAGAAGGTGTCTAGCCACACTGTTGTCTCTGGCATCCCACACCTGCTTTACTACAATATTACTTTCTTGGCATATTAATCCCTGTCCGCAAAGAGCAGGAATGATACGAGCAGGCCTCCCCTGGGTGTGACCCTGACAGGTACCAATCTGTGAATAGGTACTTCATCTTCAGCATTGACTTGAATGCATTACATCTCAAGTGTCAAAACATGCAGTTCCTTAGTCATCAGCAACAGAACTGGGCACATCTTACAGGATTTACTCTTCAAGGGGAGTGCCACAAGGAGGGGGTGGGGGGATGGTTAAATATGTAGATTTTTGTACAATTGCTGATAGCTCCAACAAGCAAAATTCATGATCTGTATCTGATCAACCATTATCATTACCAAGTAATCCTAAACAAGCATTACGGAGTTCACTAATGGGGTATCTCAAATGAAGGTTACAGGTAATCACACTTTGAGCAGAAGGGGAAGGGAAGGTGGAGTAAGCACCATCTGTCCTGTTCTTGGGGTCTTACCCAAACTGCACATCAAATGCAAGCACAGAAACATGCAATTCAAGACATTGACATGGGTGGGTGCCCATCAATGCTGAGTCAAGAAATGGAGATCCATTGAAAGCAAGTCTCATAGACTATAAGTTTTGATGATTAAGCTTTCTAGATAGAATCACTTGAAGAATATTGACATGAAAAAGGTAGGGTTTGTGGTGTGGAAGTTTGAAAACACTGCACAATTCTCCACTCATTTTTCTCATATTCAATTGTCGGTCCAACTCACTATTATTGGTTCTTACCAAGGTATACATTGATATTGTTATCAATATAGAGAAAAATATATACTCACAACCTAACTCAATGGGTTGCCTATTCAGCTACATATTATAACCTAAAGAATATGTGTTATTTTTATCAAATTTTTTTTGAATATAGATGGTCAGACAATTCTTTTTCATTGCTGTAGATTTAAAGAAGCTTTATAGTGCAGAGGCCTACTGCAAATAGGATAGTGTCATTTAACAGTGGTAGTATTTAGAGAACCTCCTGTCAATAGGGATTCTTTTTATTTGTACTTTGCCCAGGACAACTTCTAAAACATTAGTGAACCATAAGTGTACATATGTCTCTCTGTTTTATATTACACTTATTGTTAGTTTACAGTGGATAATTAAATGAAATTATCTCCATAGTTACAAATATATGCATGAAAGGCACCTGGGTTGAGGAAGCTGCATTTTGTTCTACTTAAGCAACATTTTGAATAGATTTTTTTGAAATATTTTGCATTTGCATTATCTATATTTCCTCCTATATCCTTTCCCCTTCCTCTTCCCAGAGAGCCACCCCTTATACCAAACTTTTTTTTTAAGGAAAAAGAGAGAAAGAAAAAGAGCAAAACTGATGAATGTATGGAACAGATCTCACATTATATTCCATGTTCCACACCTGTGGATCCCTCACCACTGCGAGGGAGAAGACATGTCTTTTCATGTCTTTATTTTGCAGCCAAGCTTATTCTTTATAATTTTGCAACATTCATTTCTAATTGTTTTGTGGTGGTTGTCCTTTTCATTTACATTGTTGTAGTCCTTGTATAAAATTGTTTTCCACATTCTGATGACTTCATTTTCCATAAGTTCCTACAAGTCCTTATATGCTTTTCTGTATTCATCATGTTTGTCTTTTCTTATAGCATAGTAATATTCCATTACATTCACATACTACTATTTATTCCCAGTCATTGGACATGTATTTTATTTCTAATTCTTTGCTACCATAAAGATAAAGTTCTGCTATAAATATTTTGGTGTATTCAGAGACTTTTTTTTAATCTATAACCTCACTGAGATATACATCTGGTGGTGAAGTCTCAGGGTGAAGGTGTATGGACATTTTAGTCATTTTATTTGCTTAATTCCAAAGTGCTTTCTAGAATGGTTATACTGATTCACAGAATTATCAGAAATGCATTAGTGTTCCTGTCTTTCCACAATCCCTCCAATGTTAACTCTTCCCATCTTTTGTCATTTCTGCCAGTTTGTTGGGTATCCAATAAAACTTCAGGATTGTTTGATTTACATCTGTTATACAATTAGTGATCTGGAATATTTTTTTCTTGTGAATATTAATAGTTCATAATTATTTTAAGAGCTATTTGTTCACATCCTTTGACAACTTGTCTATTGGGGAATTACTTTTATACTTACATGATTTTTTAAAAAATCAATAATACACACATTGGGATAATACACACAGTGGGATACAGCACTGGTTCCGGAGTCAAGAAGACCTCAGTTCAAATCTGGCCTTAGATACTTACTAACTGTGGGACTCTAGGCAAATCATTTAACTTTTGTTTGCCTCAGTTTCCTCAACTATAAAATGGTGATAATAATCAGCATTGTTATAAGGTTGTTGTTATAAAGACCAAGATAATAATTGTAAGGTTCTCAGAACAATGCCTGAAACACTGTAAGTACTATATAGTTGTTAGCTGTTATTATTCCATTCTCTGCACCATCCAGTCATCTTACCTTAAAAATGAAATCAACTTTTAAAAATCATCTGTAAAAGGCTGTCTATTTGTTTCCCCTTAGTTTAATCCAAGGTATTCTCAATCCAGATACGAACTTTCCTCATGAATTTTTTAGAGATGAGAAACCAAACATATAGATTAACAGTTCCTGATGTCTTTTAAATTTCCCATTTTTGGTTGAAGTATCATTTGTGATCTTTTCCGTCCATTTTGAATAATCCCTTCTGAGGTTTCTTGAAAATAATTATCTGAATTATTATTATTATTATTTGAATTAAGTACTATCTTATAGTATTTAAAATTGTATCACTTCTAGTAAAGATTTTTTAAGAACAATTCCTTATCAAGTCCCTTCAATCCTCATGACATCATATATAAAGGCAATTGAAATCAAGTGTGATGACCAAGTTTTATACCAACCATGTTCAGTTCAACTATTTTTCACTCTTTTGAGGGCTCATAATTAACTATAATCCTCCTTTAAAATACTTAGCTCATGGGCTTACTCAAAATCAGTGTTATCCTTGGCTATTATCTTTTTTTACTTTCAAAGAGATTAAGTACTTGAAGGCAGAGGTAGTTTCTGGCGTCTTTGGTTCCTCACTTTGGCTACTGTTTTTTTTTTTAATTGACAAAAATTCCTTAAAGAAATGTGTATAAGATCAATGGTTTCATCTTTGCCCATTTTTCAGAGTACTTAACAACTTACTAAACAAGTCAGGTTGGATTCGCAATAATTGCATGTAGCATCTTTCCCTCTGTTTGTCCTTTCATCTAATTTAGTGTTAATATAACAATGTGCACAATGATTTTGAAATGATTCATCTCTTTAGTCATTTTTCAAGTATATTGTTATAATTGATTTATTTTTTAAACAGGTGACACCAGAAAATGCTTTAAAATTTTTCTTTTTGAAGAAAGTATTCATGCTATCTAGGCATGAAAATTCTGAGCAATTTATAAGCTCTGGTCTCTTTCACTTCTTGAAATAGAACCAAATTTTCTAACATAGTTTTTAACTTCCTTTCCTGGACCCACTTTATTATCTAAGTCATTGAGCATCAACACATGTATGTTGACTTAGTCTGGAGCTCCTTGTCAAAGTCCTCACAGGATTTCTCTTCTTCATTTTTTTTTCTACAGGATGCAAATGCTGGTGATAAATTTTATTTTCATGGAAATGTTCATTGTGCAACATCCCAAGTTGAATTAACTGAGGACTGTATAGTGTTCTTTCTCATGATGAAAGTAGCTGCATTATTTCCTTCATTTGCTTCTCTGAAGAAAACTTGTGAGCTAGTCTTCCACTTGGTGTATGTGTATCTACATATGTGTATGTATGTATATGTATGTGTGTGTACATACACACACAGAGGTTTCATTCATAATAAAAATGTCACTCCTTCACTCTTCCTTCCAGACACAAAGGAACTACTCTCCTTATTTACTAAGGCTTAATAAGAGATTACTTCTCATATCCTTGGTCCTATTCCAAGATCTTACTCTAGCAGCCATTCACCTCTCTCACGCAACTTCACACTTTTCCTTGCCATAAGTTCATTCTAATCTGTCCAAAAATATGCCCAGATATTTCTAATGCTATCCTTCTTGTTGGCCTGATCTCTACACTAGCTCTCTTCTCTCATTCACTGCTTAATTTCTTAAAAAGTTATATACATCGGATGCCTACTCACCTTCGTTATTTCTTCAATTCCTTGCAATCTGGCTCCTGTTCTAACTCTTCTACTAAAATTTCCTCCAAGTCCCCATCAAATTGAAAAGCCTTCCCCACCCCAAGGCCTTTTTTCAGTCCAATTCTCCTTAACCATTCTGCTGCTTTCAATATTATTGACTGTTGATTACCTTCTCCTCTAGTTTCACACATTGCACAATTTCTTCTTATTATCCGCTATAACAATTCTTCTGTCTTTGCTCAATTCCCATTTTCTGTTAAGGGGAACATCACTAATTGTAGCTACTAGCTATGAAGCTTGAACCCCTTGGTTGGGCCCCTTAGAACCTAGAAAATGTAACTACTTTAGAGACTGAACTTGTGAATGAGTTCATGTTAGGGAAGTAGCCCAAAGGGGGTGCTACATATGCAAAATGAATGAATGAATTAAATGCATTTACTAAGCTTTTAGTATGTGCCAAGCACTGGGGATACAAATAGAAAGGAGATAGAACCCACTCTCTGGGAATCTAACTTCTAATGGGAGAGACAGTATGGTGTAGTGGATGGGGCACTCGACTTTGTGTCAGATAATCTGGATTCAAACCCAAACTCAGATACTCACTAGTTATGACCTTGGGCAAGTCACTTTTAACTTTTTGTTGCCTCAGTTTTCTCAGCTATAAAATTAGAGAGTTAGACTCAATCACTTATTACCCTCCCAGTTTTAGATCTATGATTCTATAAGGGAATACAAAGAAGAGGATTCCATTGAAGGAAAGATGGAAAGTGATCCTTAGAGTGCAGCAACATAACGAATGGGGAGACTGTCTGTGTGGTAAATAATCATGAATGTGCTGATAAATGTTTTAACAACTGACTCTTCCGAAAAAAACAACACCCTTTTAAATATAATCTTCATATTTAACATTTTCTGCCTCATTTTCTTAAGTCTGTTCAATCAACAAAACAATACATTGAGTCCTGACTTGTAATATTTGCTGAATTCCAAGGTATAACTGCTTACACTGAAAATTTAGCCATTAGCTATCTTGAACTGGCAAGATCTGGCTCCAGTATACTCCCACAAATAATCTATTTTGGCAGAGGAGAGACAAAGTTGATATACCAATGTATCTTCTTTATTGTCATTTTATTTTATAAATATAATATCCATTTCTGATGGTGAACTATTTGACAATGCCAAGGAATTTGGTGGCAAAACTTTCTTTGCTGAAGAGACTCAATTGTGCCCAAGAAGTCTTGGATAAAAATGCAAGACAGTTTAGAAACTAAACATTCAAATTAAGGATAAACCTAGAAGAGAGACCAGTTTAGCCAAGCCCCTAAGAGAGAATTGCTTGGGAACTGAGGGAAGAGAAGAGCCTCTCTGAACAGAGGATGATGACCTTGTAAACTTAGGTTGGAAGATTTTAGACTTTCTTAGGGTGTCCTAGTAGTATTTCCAGAACACTAATGATTAATGGCAGAATCATTGGGAATTGAAAATGAGTTAGACACACTGAGTAAAGGTAGCTCCAGGATACTACAAGCTTAGGAGAAAGCCACCCCATGCCTAAGGGAACCAAAGAAAATTCCATAAAGGGAGAAAAGGATTTCCATAAGCTATGAATTACCCTTTGCCACATGTGTTCTCTAACCAGGAACTATGAATTACCCCTTTGCCACATGTGCCTCTAAGCTTAATCCTACTTTCCCTATATTCTTTATGTACTTGTGAAGGAGTATGTCCCTGGTTTGGGGGCTTTGTTGTACCAACTGTTCTTACTATACCCCTTTAGTAAATATTTCTTTTTAAAACTTAATTGTCTTGTTACCTTGTTGTTGTTGCTATTATTCAATTTTTTTCAGTCATATTTGACTTTTTGTGACCCCATTTAAGGTTTTCTTGGCAAAGATACTGGAGTGGTTTGCCATTTCCTTCTCCAGCTCATTTTATAGATGAGGAACTGAGGCAAACAGAGTTAAGTGACTTGCACAGGGTCACACAGCTGAGTAAATGTCTGAATCTGGATCTGAACTCAGGAAGATTGGTCTTCCTGATTCCCAGTCCAGTGCTCTGTCCAATGTGCCACCTAGCTGCCTAGCTACCTAATGGATATCAATGGATAATAATTGGGGAAGGCCACCAGCAGGATATTTTTAAATGTATTACTAAACAAAATACCCCTATCCCCTCAGGAATACACCTAGAATCCTGAGAGAAGTGGCAAACTGCTTTCTGGGGACCCAACTGGACATTGTAAGTGGGGTTTGGGAGAATGAACCCAGAGCCAGTGCTATATTGTCAAAAATGTGATACATAAGACTGAGTCCTACTCCATGGTGGAGTAAAAGAAAGAGAAGGGAAGGGAGGAGAGAGGAGGGGAAAGGAGGAGAGAGAAAAAAACCAACAACACTGGATTTGTTATCAGAGGATTTGGATTTGAACCCTAGTTCTGCTACTAGTTAGCCATGTGAATGTAGGAAAGTAAATTAACCTCTCTGGAGCCCAATTTTCTCTTCTATAAAATGATAGGATTGGACTAGATGACCTTTAATATGCTTTCCAACTCTTAATATTGTGATTTTGTGCCCCACTGAAGTGAAGGACATGTTAATAGAGTGCAAGTCTTGGCAAGTTTCACCAAGCAGAAAAGGCTTCAAGTATGGAAATAATGGTAATGATGATGATGATGATGATGATGATGATGATGATGATGATGATGATGATG
>NW_020954576.1:87588737-87594950 GCF_900497805.2 Vombatus ursinus
TAATAATTTATAGGATGTTTTAAAGTTTACAATGAATTCCAAATACATTTTCTCATTTGAAGTTCAAAACAACAACTTTATAAAGTAAGTACTACAAACATCATTCCCATTTTATACTTGAGAAAACCATTGCTATCAGAAGAGTAAACCTACTTAATTATGGCATGAAGCTCATCACCAGGAAGCAATGATTTTTTTTAACCACAGTGGGGATAAATAACCACTATATCTGAAATTTTAGAAAATAATAAAAAAATACCAGTCTAGAAGATGAGCAGAGCCCAACTTTAACATAAAGTTTTAAGTCAAGAAACAGGCTGGAAAAATGAGCAAGCAAAGAAGAAGAAGAACAACAGCAACAAGAACAAGAAGAACAAGAAGAAGTTGACCGTAAAAAGTTACTATCAAAAAAGCCTCAAAGAAAAAAATCTAATTGGACCCAAGTAGTCCAACAAGAATTCCTGGAGGAGTTAAAGACTGATAGAAGAAAAATTGTGAAAAGAAATGAGATTAATGCAAGAAAATGATGAAATGAGAATTAACAGCTTAGTGAAAAAAAGAGTCAAAAATATTGAAGAAAATAACACCTTAAAAAACAGAATTGGACAAATGGTGAAAGTGGCACAAAAATCTACTGAAGAGAAGAACTCCTTAAAAAGTAGAATTAGCCAAATGGAAAAAGAGGTACAAAAATTCAATGAATGAAAGAATTCCTTAAAAAGCAGAATTGGCCAAATGGAAAAAGAAATGCAAAAGTTCACTGAAGAAAATAATTCCTTAAAAATTTAAATTGGGCAAGTGGAAGCTAATGACTTCATAAGAAATCAAGAAACAATAAAACAAAATGTAAAGAATTAAAAAATAGAAGAAAATGTGAAATGTCTTGCTGGAAAAACAACTGACCTGGAAAATAGGAGAGATAACTTAAGAATTACTGGACTACCTAAAAGCCACTATCAAGGAAAGATCCTAGCTATCCTATTTTAAGAAATTATCAAGGAAAATTGCCCTGATATCTTAGATCCAAATGACAAAATAGAAATTAAAAGAATCCACTGATCACCTCCTGAAAGAGATTTCAAAATGAAAATTCCCAGGAATATTATAGCCAAATTCCAGAGCTCCCAGATCAAGGAGAAATTATTATAAGTAGCTTGAAAGTAAAAATTCAAATATTGTGGAGCCACAATTGGGATCACACAAGATTTAGCAACTTCCACATTAAAGAAGCAGAATATGATATTCCAGGAGGCAAAGAAGCTAGGAATACAACCAAGAAAAAAAAACTACCAAGCAAAACTAAGTGCAATACTTCAGAGGAAAAATAGATATCTAATGAAATAGACTACTTTCAAGTATTCCTGATGAAAAAACCTGAGCTGAATGGAAATTTTGACATTTGAATACAAGACTCAAGAGAGGTATACAAAAGGAACTAACTATGAAAGAGAAATCATAAGGACCTAATAAGGTTAAACTAGTTGTATTCCTATATGGTAAGATGATGCATATAACTCTGAAGACCTTTATCACTATTAGGGCAGTTAGAAGGAGTCAACACAGAGAGAGGACATGAATATAAATGAATTATGCTGGGATGATCTTAAAAACATATAGGGGTGAGAAAGAGGGATGCACCAGATGAAGGGGGAAGAGAAAGGGAGAATGGAGAAAATTTTCTCACATGAAACAGGCATGTGAGGAAGAGCTTTTATAGTGAAGGTGAAAATGGTGGGGAGTGGGCAATTCCTGAACCTCATTCTCATTGGGATTGTTTCAGAGTGAAGAACACACACACACACACACACACACACACACACACACACTCACTCAACTTGGTATTAAAAAACTATCTTACCCAATAGGGAAATTTCAGGGAAAAGGACAAGGCATCTGAGGAAGGGAAAGGAAATGATAAAAGGGAGGGTGAATCAAGAGAGGCAGTGGTTAGAATCAAAATAGATTTTTGAGGAGGGATGGGATAAAAAGAGAGAAGGATAAAGAGAAAAAATAGGATGGAGGGAAATACACAGTAATCATAACTGAATGGGGATGGGATGAGCTCACCCATAGGATGGAAGCAGATAGCAAAATGGCTTAGAAACCAGAATCCAACAATATATTGCTTATAAAAGACACACTTGAAGCAGAAAAGCACACACAGTTAAAATAAAAGGCTGTAACAGAATCTGTTATCACTCAGCAGAAGTAAAAAAGGCAAGTGTAGTAGTCATGATCTCAGATAAAGCAAAAGCAAAAATAGACCTAATTAAATAGATAATCAGGAAAAACATATTTTGGTAAAAGATACCACAATAAAGTAATATCAAAAATTTTGGTAAGTTTCTCTATTGATTACTCAAATATGTAGAGAAATTAGTCAAATGTATAAAGATAAGAATTTTTCCCCAATTGATAAATGATCAAAAGATATAAAAAGTTTTCAGAAAGAAATAAAAACCAAAACTATTATAGTCATGTGAAGAAATGCTCTAAATCACATTGATTACAGGAATGCAAATTAAAACAACTCTGAAGTACCACCTCACATCTATTAGTTAGGACGCATGTTGAAGGACAGGAGGGAAAATAGATATACTAATAAACTGTTGGTAGAGTTGTGAACTTGTCGAATCTTTCTGTAGAACAACTTGGAACTATACCCAAAGCGCTATAAAACTGTGCCTACCCTTTGACCCAGAAATACTACTACTAGGTCAATATCCCAATTTCCCAAAGAAATCAAAGGAAAAGGAAAAAAACCTATAAGTACAGAAATATTTATAGTAACTCTTTTTGCATTGGCAAAGAATTGGAAATTGAGGGGATGCTCATCAATTGAAGAATGGTTGAACAAGTTGTAGCCTACTTTTACAATGGATAACTATTATATTATAAGAAATGATGAAGGGGGTGGTTTCAGAAAAAAAAATATGGCAAGATTCATATGAACTGATGCAAAGTAAAGTGAGAAGAAATGGGAGATCATTGTGCACTGTAACAGCAATGTTGTAATGATGAACAACTATGAAAGACTTGGCTGCCCTGATCAATACAATAATCCAAAGCAATTCCAAAGGAATCATGATGAAAAAATGTTATCCAACTCCAGAGAAAAAACTGATGAACTCTGAGTGCAAATTGAAGTATAACTTTTTCACTTTCTTTGTTTTGCAATTATTTTTTGCAGTATGGCTAAGATGGCAATATGTTTTGCATGATTTCACATAAATAATTGGCATCATTTTGCTTGCCTTCTCAGCAGGTGGAGGAGGAGTAGAAGGGAGGGTGAGAACTTAGAGTTCAAAATTCAAAAAATAAAAAAAATTTAAAATAAATAATGATTAAAAGACATACTAAAAGAACATAAGCAGTTACCTGGGGCTAAGCTATTTGGTTTCTTTAAATGTCACAGAAAAGGGGATAATAAAAAAAGGTCCATTGTATAATTCAGTCCCCTTATCTCCATTGTCTGACCTTCACTGGTCCACTGCCTGATTTTCTTTAGGTCTCACTACCCCAAAGACTTGAGGGATGTGGGCTATTGCTTCCTTCCTGGCCTAAGAGATTCTGCATCATCCTGGGTAGATACATCCTTCCTCCTGCCCCTCCTACCATTTGTTCAAAGCATTTTGTAAGGGACATGGGCTCTTGCTTTCTAAAACTCCAAGGCCCAGATGTTTTCATAGGCCTTGAACTGTTCTTTGAATTCAAAGGCAAGCTGGTGATCTGAGAAGTGGCAGCTGTCCAGCATGACTCATGTGGTGAAGTGCACTGCATTGTGATTTATAAAATGTCCCCAGTAAAACTAAAAAGAAAAAAAAAGAAGAAAAAAAATCTGTTCTTTATTTACCATGCAATGAAAAAGCCCCATAATGCATTTGTAATAATGCTTAATTTTATGTGTGTGATCATAATTATTTAAACACTTGCTAGCATTTTTTCCAGCAGCTTTTTCCCCTTCAGAGAAGCCAGAATCTTATTTTCCCCACCCCGATTGTCACAAACAAAAGTTACAGATATTTGCTACAATTATGAGTCGGAAGGACATTTAACAACGTGGCATGGATTATTAGGAACAATTTTCAGGTTGTGTTTTTTTTTTTCTTTGCACTTTTCCAAGTGATGATGAAATCTTGATAACATTTAATGGATGGTAGGAATGGGTGGGGTAAATAAAGACACATGGAACCCTAATTCCAGAACATCCTAGTTATAAATATAAATATATGTGTGTGTTAAATCATGTTTACAGTGTCCTAGGATGGTATCCATATACATATACATACATACATACATACATATATATATATTCATATATGTGATTCTTCAATGCCTCAATAATGTCAAAGTCAAGTTGGCACTTCCTTCACCAGGCCATATTGCAATCTGTCTGCACTTTTTCGGGGTTCATGATTCATTTCCATGTCCTTAATAGACCCTGCAAAGGAGATCCAGTGACTATGCTGGAGGCCTTCCTTTGCTTCTTTGCATATTTCACCTAACATGCATACATAAAGTCACCATGGTTCAGTAGATAGAATACTAGATTTGGAATGAGGAAGATTTGGGTTCAGAACTCATTTCTGATATTTTTCTAGGTATGACCATGGACCAAAACCCTCTCTGTGCCTTAGGTTACTTCCCTAGACTTATTTATTAAGTTATAAACTGATTTTTATATGCTTGGTGAAGAGAGTTCACATATCAGGAGTTTCTCACTCTAATGAAACTACAGATTCTTTATATGTGTGACTTCATGTGCTCATGCACAGGTGTGTGTGTGTGTGTGTGTGTGTGTGTGTGTGTGTGTGTGTTAAGTACTCAAATGGGAAGGAGTAGTCAGATGCCCAACATGTCTGTGGGAATGGAATTTGGGAGAGTGAGCCCAATATGCTCCCTATCATCAATGCCCACCTATGGTGTACCACTCACCCTTGTCCTCTAAAAAGGTAATCACAGGGATCTATTCAACACCCAACACACTTTTTCTGGATATCATGAGACTACCAGTGCATTACTTTAGCTGTCCATCATTTTATCTCTCTCTGTCTTTCAGCATGTGACCAACTCTTCTTCTTTTTCTCTCATACATTTTCTTTGAAGATAATCTTTAATCCAGCGATTCTTCAAAGTCCTTTGTTTACCATGTACGATAGTGGGCTCACAAACACTTTGGGTGTTTCTTTTGCCTTTTGAGTGATTCTCATCTTTAATTCTTCAGAGACCCTACTATTGTTACATAATCCCTGGCCACCAGTAGAATACAGGACTTTCAAAAATGGGCCTTCCTAAGAGGGAGAAATTTGAAATTATGAAAGGAGCTTTGCTTTCTTAAAAGCAGTGCAGCCTGATCTTCTCCTATTGCATTATATACCCTATTCATCCATTTTCATTGTCTATCCAAGATATGATTCTGTCATAACTGATTCTGATGGCTCATTTCAATATACAGGTAAATCTCCAACCAAAAGCTGGATGATAGACTGTGTGTCTAATCCCCAAAGATTAGATTATCTAAATTCAAGGAGGCTCATCACCAGTTTTAGCTGTATGTTGATGAATTTTTTAGTTAGAGCAACTCTTGAAAATTATCTATGAAGTCACACAAATACAAACATATACATACACATATGTAAATCACTGTGCATGTAGCATAATAATTACATAGTTGGGAGTAAATTAAACATTAACTGCCCCCCATTGGTCCTCCTATACTAACCACTCCATTTTACAAATCTACCTCATTGGCATTTAGAATTAGGATCGTATACTACCCAACACATAGTAAACATTGTTGATTGATTACCTGATTAGCTACCTTTTTTCCATTCCTTTCCTTCAATATTTTCATAGTTTACTACTGAGCCTATTCAAAACTATTGGGCTGTAGAGGAACTTACATCTGCTTTCCTAAATCCTGGCACAACTAAAAGAGTTAGGACCAGAAGCTTACTTATGTTCCAAAAGATCTTTCCTGAGATGGGAAGAATAGATGTGTTCTGGACTACATATCTCAAAGGTTTATGTTACTCTTGGTGGGTGTAGGGAGACAAGAGAGAATATGAAATTCTAAATTAACATTAAATATTCCAAAAGCAGAATTTACAGAAGACCCATAGTTCTTTTCCTTTTCCCTCCCCTACAAGGATTTCTCCAGATTGCTGGAGAGAGAGACAGAGACAGAGACAGAGACAGAGACAGAGACAGAGA
>NW_020954576.1:87594962-87614266 GCF_900497805.2 Vombatus ursinus
GACAGAAATACAGAGAGAGACAGAGACACAGAGAGAGACAGAGACACAGAGACAGAAAGGCAAAGACAGAGAGAGACAGAGATATAGACAGACAGAGAGACATGGAGAGATGGAGACAGAGACTCTACCTCATTCTCAGCCCTAAAGTAGTTGTAATTTAGAGCATATTCATCAGACCTAAACTATACATCTAATCCTAGGTCCCACTTAAAATGTGATCCTAAAGTTTAGAGCTTTTGGTCTAGTGAAAGGCAGCTGCTAAGCAGTTAGCCAACACTATGACAGTGTGGACAAACTGATTTGTCATCCACAATGGGACATATGAACTTTTGGAGCCCTGGGGATGGATTTTCCTGGCAGGGTACTCATTCAGGGCTCACTGAATAGTACTATAAAAAATTGACATGTTTAGTTGTTATTTTGATGTATTTTTTGTCCATTTTTTAATCTATAAAAATCATAGAATTTTAAAGCCAGAAAGAACCTTAGAGGTCTTCTAGTTCAATACCTCATCTTCTAGGTAGTAAATGGCAAGGTCAGGCTTGGAACTTTGGTTCTCTAAATTCTAAACCAGAGCTCTTTTCATTGGACCAAGATGATATAACACTAAGAAGACATATGCTTTCAGTCTTTTTCATTAGTTCAGCTTGGTATAATCGAAGACCAGAGGATGTCAAGGCTGGAAGGGACCATAGAAATGAGCTAGTCCAACCTCTTCATTTTATAGATGAAGGAACTGGGGCCCAAAGAGGCAAAGTGATCTGTGCCAAGAAAATATGAATGACTCTGTGCTATTCTGTTGGGGTGTTATCTGCCAACTTGGCACAGCTTTATGTGTGTGTAATTAACTAATTATCCCACATCAGGATAAAAGAACTGACCTGGACTTCATTTGAGTTTTGATGTAATCAACTGAACTAGCAGTCCAGACTGATAATTCAAATAATTTAAAATCCTTATTTCTAGTAGAAACACATTTTTTTTCACAGCTTCAGTAGGTAAACCCAACTACATCTTAACATCAGTAAAGCTTAAAAGTCTTACAGTACCTCACCAAAATGTAGACATCTTGAATCTAGAATAGCAAAGTTTTTAAAGAGGCACAATACTGTTTAATTCTGTATTTCAACTAAAACCACTTTCTGGTAAACCTGAGTTGTATTTAGTCATAGTAAGTCCAAACAATCATAGGACCATAGGGTGATAGATTTAGAGCTGGAAGGAATCTCACACATGATCTTGTCCAATCCCCTATAGATGAGGAAATTGAGGCCCCAAAGTGGTTAAGTGACTTGCCTGAATTCACCTAGATTATCTGATTCCAAATCTATTGCTCTTCCATTGTATTACATACATGAATTGAAACAGATTTCACATTGATTCATATCCTTCCTCTCCCCCAACACCTGTATGGAACATTATTGCTCAAAAAGAAACTACTAAAATTCCTACAAAGTCTGAACTAAAGACATAATATTAAAGCAAAAGTGACTGGCATGGTTTCAAATTAAGCTGATAATGATGTAAAACCATTGAAATGTCAGGAATGGGAAAGTCACTGGATTCATCCTTGGGTATTTAAACAGGATTACAGGTAAGTATCCTACAAAGAGAGAAAACTCACAATTATCTTGGTAACCTACTTCAATGAAAAGTTTCAGCATCAATACATCAATCTCAAAAAGGTGACAACATTTAACTTAAAGAGCTAAGAGTCTTGGCTTATGAAATTTAGCTTTCTGGAGTTTTCTCAATGTCACCTGCTAATTACAGACAATTTTAATGAAAAGAAAATCAGTACCAATAAAATATTGAATCACATACTGATTTTCAGCAATTAAATAATTTAGGACAGCATGGAGTCATTATATACGTGCATCATGTGGGACTAATGTTCCAGTCTGGAATGACTAAATCAATATTGTCCCCGAAGAGAAAATCTTTTAGGTCCATTGAAAAATCCTTTGTACCGTTAACTCTGCCTTGAAAGAAGTCAGTGTGTAAAGGATTGAGAAATCTCCTGCCATGGACTCTAAGCTTCTGTTTTCTATTGATGTGTCTCACACTGGGGGCTTCTCAAGACAAGAAGAGGACAAGTGAGTTGACACCATTTCTACTGCATAAGGGGAATTCAGATCATAGGAACATGAACCTACAAAGAAGAAAAGGAAGAAATAGTATGGAACTCCCATTACTTAAGTGCTAGCCAAGTCATCATTTCTCAATTCTTTCTCTAATCTCTAAACAGTATATCAAGGGTCTGTATTTCCACCAGGAGGTCTTTTCAGTTGAATAATACGATATTCAAATACCCCCTAAGAGTCATCATGAGAAAGAAGAATGACTAGAAACCTCAATTCAGCTGGAATACAACCTTTTAAAAATAGATCTTGAATCATACTTACCAATGGAATTAATGAAGCCTATGGGTGTGTGGACCAATTTTGGCTTCAAGAAAAGAACCATATTCATTTGGCTTTCTGGAACACAGTTTCTATTTCATTAGTGCTTGACTATTTAACAGCTTCATATTTTGTCTGACAGACTGTCATAACTAATATTTCTATTAATGGAACATTACTAGCCCATGAAAGAAAAAAAAATCCTTTCTTAATAGAGATTTTAAAAAATCTTCCATTGATGATGCATTGAGGTCTAATTTGGTCCAGTTCCACATTCAATTCCTTTAATTCCATGCTGGCCATTTACACAGGGACTTCTTGTGGCAGAGAAAGACAAAAACTATGTCAACTTAACCAATTAAAGCAAAAAGTTGCATAGTTTCTTATGGAAGTCTTAATTGAGCTAAAGTAGACCAACTCATTATTTTGCCCAATTAGAAAGGAAGGCTCACATTTTATTTGTAAAGAACCCAATAACAAATTTTAGTAACACCTTACAACTGTGAAAGAGAAAAGCACTTCAGCCTGTGAATCCCCAGCAATGCCTGGCATATAGTAGTGTTAATAATGCTTGTTGATTGACATGCCCTAAAGGCATAAATGTGAATTCTGTATCACTAAGCTAGAGAAAATGTATTTATTCCTCTTAAAGTTCATCATTTATTGAATACTCAGTTATAAAGGGCATTATTTTTATCCACCAATCTAATGAAATTAAAACTTAACTAAATTTATTATTTTTTCATCCAATAATGAAACTTTCCATATGTAGCATCTCTCCTGGGCTTGTTTTCTCAGCTACTGAGAATAATAGGTTAGGTTTTGCAGACAACAACAACTACTACTCCCTTCAGGATTCTAGGACTAAGCCTGGATGACCTAGGGGGTCATCTCTCAAATTTCTTCATTGGTATGCTTTCCATTAATTATCAACCAGACTTAATTGGCTTTTAGAAAGGGTGTTTACTACGACGGTATAACCAAATTCTTGGTACGAAAACAATCCTCTCAAGTCAGGGGGCACACTTTCTCACAAATAGAGAAAGTTTATCAAGAAGGAATGGACAAAAACAAAGTACAAAGATGGTGAAATGTGTGGCCAAAAGATAAATCTACAACTCCTGGTTCCTGAAGGTCTTTTCTTGGGTCTACAATGAGTATTTTCTGGTGCAAGAGAGTCATGATCCTTGGAGCTACCTCCTCTCTCAGGGGGCTGTCTTTCTGGGACTGTGCTTATCTTACCATGTCTCTTTTTCCTTCTGACTAGATGCATTGTTTGTTACTGGTCTAGTCATTGACGATGTGGACAAATGGAGGATATAGGAGTATGATACTTCCTCTAGGCTCATTCTTTCTAGTTCCTTACTGCCTTCTGGGAGAGTCACAAAGGTCTGCCTCCTCAAAAAGCTCCTAAGACTGATTGTTTTGCTGCTGGATTGCCCCCTGCAGAAATCTCTCCAGCTGTATAAAGTCCCCCAAAGCTAATCATCTTGTATGGTAAGCCAATTTTGCCATTTCTGCTTGAACCAATTGAAGAGATTCACACCTCATAAAGGGATCACAGATTGTGAACCAGGATTCTTTCCCCACCCCCTACTTACAAGATACAAAATTTTCAAGGGGCTCCATTTAATCCAATCCCTTTCTCTAAGATACAGAGCAACATTTTAAGCCCTATTTTTTTTGGCCATTTCCCCCCATTTGGGCTCTGATACCCTAGCCCTACCTTCTACTGTAAGAGCCAAGTTTAAGGATTGTTGACCAGAGGTGCATTTAAAATGTAAAAGTTTCACTTTCCAACCTTCCATGCTCATACCAATCAGAGCCACAAGGCCATGTACCATGGGCTAAATGGTAGGGGGAGTGGGGATGAAGGGAAGTGTCAGAGAAGTCAAAGAGCAAGGGAAGGAAGTCTAGTTGATTTTTTTTTATCTGACCTAGCTGAGGCTGGCTAGATTCTCCTGATATGAATGGAGGTGCTCCTGGGAGAAGGAAGGAGGAGGACAGACGATTTGCTTGACCTGACAAGAAGAAAAACCACTGGAAAAACCAAGATAGCACCATGGAGTCTGGAAAAGGGGCACTGCAGAGCCCTGGACTATGGGGTGAGCAAGTCATTAGATATGTCTCCTTCTTCCTTTCTTACTAGAGACATTCAAAAGCATCAGAGCAGATGCAAGTGAGAAGTAGGGAAAAAAGTAAGAGTAGCAGCAATGGTAGCTATGGCAACCAGCCACCAGGAGTTCCCAGACCAAAAAAGTCACCCCAGCAGGTTCTGGATATAGGCTAAACAAATTGACGTGAGAGCAGTGCTAGCACATTAGAATGTGCCTGGGCACTGCTTACTTGTATCATGGATACATGCGCTTAGAAGGGAAGGCTGTTAGCCAAGCAGCTTTGACTACATTGGAACAGGTAAGTCAATTCATTTCTATTGCAGCCAGGGAGCATAATGGGTGGAGTACCAGGCCTGGAGTAAGGAAAACCTGACTTCAAATCCAATCTGAGACACTTACTTAGTTGTGTGACCCTGGACAAGTCATTTAACCTTTATTTGCCTCATTTTCCTCATATATTCATAAACCCATTTATCAATAAGTGAAGGTTGAATTCAACCGATTAATTTATAATTTTGAAAACAATGTTCATAATTGGTTACTGATTACTTTAATGAAATAAAATCACTATTGTCAAAATGGTTATTTAAATTAAGCTATTCTTTTATAAATTTATTTATTTTTAACATTCTTTTCTTTCTCACATTTTGAATTTCAAATTTTCTTCCTCCCTCCCACCCCCAGCACTACATTGAGAAGACAAGCAACATGATATCAATTATATATGTGAAATCAGGCAAAGCATATTTCCATGTAAACCATGTTTTTAAAAAGCAAGAAAAATAATTTAAGAAAATTATACTTTGATTTGCATTCAGAGTTCATCAGTTCTCTCTCTGAAGATGGATAATGTTTTTTTCACATGAGTCCTTTGGAATTCTCTTGCATTATTGTATTGGTCAGAGTAGCCAAGTCTTTCACAGTTGATCATCATTACAACATTGCTGTTACTGTGCACAATGATCTACTGGTTCTTCTCAATTCACTTTGCATTAGTTTACGTAGGTCTCGCCATGTTTTTTTTTTTTTTTCTGAAACCGTTCTTCTCATTATTTTTTACAGCAAATAGTACTCCATTATAATCACATGCCACAACTTGTTCAACCATTACCAATCGATGAGCATCCACTCAATTTCCAAGTCTTTGCCACCACAAAAAGAGCTGTTGTAATAAATAGTTTTGTATATATAGGTCCTTTTCCTTTAACCTTCAATCTCTTTGGGATATAGACCCAGAAGTAGCAATTCTGGGGCAAAGGGTATGCACAGTTTTATACCCCTTTGGACATAGTTTCAAATTGTTTTCCAGAATGGTTGGACCAGTTCACTACACCAACAGTTTTGTAGTGTACCTTTCCCCCTTCTTCCCTCCAGCATTTGTCATTTTTAATAGGTGTGAGGTGGTACCTCAGGTTTATTTTAATTTGCACTTCTCTAATCAGTAGTGATTTAGAGCACTTTTCATATGACTATAGATAGCTTTGATTTCTTCTTCTGAAAACTGCTTGTTTATGTCTTTTCACCATTTATCAATTGGGGAATGGCTCTTATTTCTATAAATTTGACTCAGTTCTATACTCAGCATATATTTGAGAAATGAGATCTTCATCAGAGAAACTATAACTTTTTATGTTACTTCATTGTTTATGGTACCTTTTAGCAAAATGTAATCCCTGATTATCTCTGTTAATTAGGTCTATTTTTGCATTTGCTTTGTCTGAGATCATGATTGCTACTACTGCCTGTTTTGTTTGTTTTTTTTTTTTACTTCATCTGAACCATAATAAATTCTGCTCCAGCCCTTAATTTTAATTCTGTGTGTATCTTTCTGTTTCAGGTATATCTCTTATAAACAACATATTGTTGAATTCTGGCTTCTAATCCATTCTGTTATCCACTTCCATTTTATGATGAGCCTATCCCATTCACACTCACATTTGTGATTACTGTGTATTTCCCTCCATCACATTTTCTTCTGTTACTTCTTCTTTCTCTCTCTGTTTACCCTGCCCCTCTTTAAAAGTCTATTTTGCTTCAAACCACTTCTCCCCTTCATCTGACTTCTCTTTTATCACCCCTTGCTTTTCTCTTATCCTGTTCCCCTCCTATTTTACTATTGGATAAATTACATATCTATACACAACTGAGTGTGTACGCATATTCTTTCCTCTTCGGATCAATTCCAATGAGAATAAGGTTCAAGCATTGCCTGCCAGCACCCTCCATTTTCACCTCCAGTGTAAAAGCTTTTCAATGCCCACTGTTTTTATGTGAGAAAAATTTCTACATTTTACTTCTCCTTTCCCCCTTCTCCCAGTGCATCCCTCTTTCTCACCATTTGGAGATCATTATAAAATAATCAATTTGCACCTGCATGCTCTATGTATATTCCTTTTAAGTGCCCTAATAATGATAAATTCTTAAGAGTTACAATTATCATCTTCCTATATATGAATGTAAATAATTAAACTTTATTGAGTCCCCTTTGATTATTCTTTAATGTTTGCCTTTTTATACTTCTCTTGAGTCTTGTGTTTAAATGTCAATTTTCTATTCCACTCTGGTCTTTTCATAAAGAATGCTTAAAAGTCCTTTATTTCACTAAATATTAATTTTTTTTTCCTCCTGAAGGATTACATTCAATTTTACTGGATAGGTTATTCTTCATTATAATCCTAGTTTCTTTGCCCTCTAGAATATCATATTCCCGACCTCCAGTCTTTAATGTGGAAGAAGCTAAAACTTGTGTGATCTTGACTGTGGCTCAATGATATCTGAATTGTTCCTTTCTGGCTGCTTGAAGTATTTTCTCTTTGACCCAAAAGCTCTGGAATTTAGCTATAATATTGCTGGGAACTTTTATTTTGAGATCTCATTCAGGAGGTAATCAGTAGATTCTTTTAGTTTCTATGTTACCCTCTAGATCTAAGATATCAGGGCAGTTTTCCTTCATAATTCTCAAATTAAATGTCTCAACTCTTTCCTTGATCATGGCTTTCAGGTAATCCAATGATTCTTAAATTATCTGTTCTGGAAGTTGTTTTTCTAATGAGAGATTTCACATTTTCTTCTATTTTTTTTTATCATCTCAACTTTGTTTTATTGTTTCTTAATGTTGCATTGAGTCATTAGCTTCCACTTGTCTAATTCTGATTTTTAAGGAATTATTTTCTTTAGGAAGCTTTTGTACATCTTTTTCCATTTGGCCAATTTTGCGTTGCTTTCTTCAGTATTTTTGTGCTTTTTTAAAATTTTTTTTACTAAGTTGTTAATGCTCTTTTCACAGATTTCTTGCGTAATTCATTTCTTTTTGTATTTTTCCCTCTACCACTCATTTCTCTCTTTAACTCTTCCAGAAATTCTTTTTGGGTTTGGGTCCAATTAGCATTTTTCTTTGAGTTTTTTTTTTGGTAGATCTTTTCACATTGTTGTCTTCTTCTGAATTTATTTCTTAGTCCTCTCTGCCACCATAGTAGGTTTTTATAGTTAAATTCTTCTTGTTGTTTGCTCATTTCCCCAGCCTATTTCTTGACTTTGAGCTTTATGTTAAATTTGAACTGTTCAAATGGGGGTGTGGTGACACAGTTCCAAGTTTCAGGCTTTTTTTGTGCTGCTGTTTTCAGAGCTGGTTCTGAGGATTTGCAAGTTTTTGGCTCTTCCAAAGTGGGTGTCCTCCTAGGAGATGTATGGTCACTGCTCTCCCGGTTTGCACTCTGATCTTTACCTAGGAAGAGTCTCTGGTCCCCTGTAGCCACAAGTTCTAGCACTCTTCTCTGTTTTAGAACTGACCAGGGCTCCTGCTTCCTTGAGACCAACCATTAGCACTCCCCTCTACCCTGGAACTGAAACCCAGAGCTGTGTATGGGCAATAGAGTTACCAACCAGCACTAGTTGTACACAGTGTCAGCAAAGGGTCCCCTGTAATCTGTTTCTGACCAGTTGGCTGACACCCTTACCATCTGTGCTCTGAGAGATCCTGAAGCTGCTACTGTTCTCTCCATGTGCACACCAACCTGGTGACCACCTGGGTGTTATAGACCTCTCCTGCTGACCTTGTAAGTTTTTTAGTCTGGAAAAATGTCTCATTCTGACCTTTTGTTGGTTCTGTTGCTTCAAAATGTGATTTTAAGCATTATTTAAAGTTGTTTAGAGGAGAATGTTAAGTGAATTTAGTTGGGTTGTTACCTCTAATCCTCCATCTTGACTCCATACATTCAATTCAGCTATTCTTAATACTTAATTTTCTTTTATTTTGTTTCTTTCTTGCTTATTTCTTTTCCTCTCCTTATCATCTTATACTGGAATATTACATAGCTGTTGGAGATGAAAAAGGGAGTAGTGGGCAGTAATTCATCAAGACGATGCTGTGATTATATTAGAAATTAGTTCTGTGATTATGTGAGAAGCAGCTCTTCTTATCACACTCAGATTGATTGATCACACACTCTTTGGGGTCATGCCATAGTCCCCAATTTAAGAGCCTACTGGTCCATATCAACGAATTAAAATATTGTCTTGTAGTAACTTACACTATTTCTGTTACTATTTTGTATTTACTCTTGTGTAATTCTCTGTGCACTGTTCCATGTCACATCTATATTCATGCAATGTCAAGAGAGCCCAAGAAAGAACCTAGCATGATGAATAAGATCTCCCTGTGGTGGACTTATGGGAAGACATGGACAATAACCACACAGAGTGGTCAGGCCTGGAGGATTAGAATTCTGCATCAAAGGAGAGAAAATGCACATCAGTGAAATCACAGAAGTATTGAAGTATTGGAGATGTTCTTGTATATATTAACTTACATTTTTATGCCTTGACTCTTCACCTAGGTTGCTAGTGCATTGAAAGTAAGAGCTGTGTCTCATGTTTCTGTATCTCCCAAATCAGGGCAGGTAGATGATTCAGTGGATAGAGCACTGGGCTTGGAATCAGGAAGATTTATCCTCAGGAGTTCAAATCTGGCTTCAGAAACTTACTAGCTGTGTGACCCTGAGTAAATCATTTAACACTGTTTGTCTTAGATTTCTCATCTGTAAAATGATCTGGAGAAGGAAATAGCAAACTACTCCAGTGTCTTTGTCAAGTAAACCCCAAATGGGGTCACAAAGAGTTGGACTTGACTGAAAGAACTCAACAACTATATCATTCTCCCAAAGTACAGTACTTTGCATAGAATAGGAATTTGATAAATATTTATTCTGCAAAGCAAAAAAATCAGAATTTGAGACTAGGAAGAGACAACAATATCTATCCAATCCAACTCATACCTGAAATGAATAACTCCTATAATATACCTGATAAGTGGTCATCTAGCTTCTCACTGAAGCCCTTTTAAAGGACAGCTTCAATGGTCTCTTCCACATGGGCAAAGATACTGTTATAGAATCTTTAAGAAGTAATAGTATATTAGTTACATTTTAACCTTCATTCTTTGGGGAACTTGGGAAGAGAAAGAGAGTTAAATTGTTGTTATGGAGAGACTGTTAACAGTGATGGTTGAAGAGAGAGATTAAAGAAAAATGACTATGAGAATTTATTTCTTGAGAGAGCTTATCTTTTCAACAAATGTGAATAGAATTCTTAAGAAAACACTTTAATAAGTATCCTGAGAGGATAAAACTATGGGACTCTGTTCCCAGAACTGAGGAAAAGATCTAGCTTCAAATAAGTGAACATGGCTGTTATGTCGAGTTTTCTCTTCTGCAACTTTAGCATCTAAAGCATTTTTTTTAGACCAGACCTCAAATTATGTAGAACTGAGGCCCTTCACCATGCTGGTGAACATTCTCTGGATCAGCTCCAGCTTCTCAATATTCTTCATAAATTTTGGTCCCCAAAACTAAGCATGATTCTAAGTGAGGTCTGATAAGGGAAGAATGCAAAAGTACTCGTACCTTCTTATTCTGATAGTGATGCTTCTCTTAATGCACATTAGCATTTTATGGCTGCCATATCATCCTGCTGATATTTTAAGTTTGTAGTCCACTAATACCCCAAGATCTTTTTCTAATCTACTATGTCGCTATGCCTCTCCCACATAATATTTGTTAAGTTATTTCTTTTTACCCACATTTAGGACTTTGCATTTAATCCCATTACATTTTATATTAATAAATTCATCCTGATGCCTCTCAAGATCTTTTTGGATCCTGACTCATACAGAGTGTTATGATTGATTTAGCTTTTTTATCCCCAAACCAATCTGTGTATACAGACATTGCTTAATCTCACATAAATTTGTAACTGGAAGGGATTTTAGAGACACCTAATCCGAACTTTTCATTTTAAAGAAGAAGAAATTGAGAGTAGAGAGTGAAGTGACTTGGCAGAAGTCACACAGTGAAAAAGTGTGACAACCCAGGTCTCCTGCAGTTGATGTCTTATTAATTTTATTCCCATCTCTGGTTGCATCTCAGTTTTAAAAGTAAAAGCAGCTGGAAAAAGACTAGGTCTTCCCATGCATCCCTGCTGGAAGTTCAGAGGCCCTTTATGGGCCTGAGCCCATTATTGATACCATGGGGGCTTTGACTGTTCATTTTCTGACCTGGGCTGGTTCAGGCTAACTGATACTCTCCACCTCCCATACCATTCCTGTTGCTTTACCATAGTGATGCCAAGCTAAGTTTGGACACCCACTCAACATAGTGAAGTCTTAGGCTCAAGATCTACCAGTTTCAGTCTTCCCAATAGTTGGGATTACAAGTACGCTTTGCCATGCCTGGCAAAAAGTAGAGACATTTTGAAAAACACTAAAGACCTCCTCCTCCTCCTTCTTCTCACTACCTGAGGCACTATAAATAGGAGTTTCTTATGTCCCTAGAAGTTGACAGTTTAAACAGCAATAATATAGAAAACCAATAAAGTACATGTGGAGAACAAAATAAGAATTTATATATTCATAACTATCTAGTAAATTATTAACATAAAGTATATCAGCCAAATCTTCACTTTAGCACGGTGAACAAAAATAGCTGAATAGTTGGAATGCAAAATAATTGGATACAAAGGTACTGGAAATCTATTTATTAGCAGCTCATAAACAGTGAAGCACCATCTGTATTATGGATGAAGGCTTTCTGGGAGGTGGATTTTCAAAAAAAACATTTGAATGGTTGCAATGGAATGGCTTGGCAAATGAGACAAGATCCCAATGAAAATGAAGGATTAACCCAAGCATAGACACAACTTCCAAGTTCATGAACTACCATTTTCATGTACATAAGCATTACTAGAGAGGTGGTGTGACACAGAATATAGCAGGTCAGTCATGGAATCAGAAAGACCTAGGTTCAAGTCCTAGTTTTCTGATAGTGTCTATGGACAAGTCACTTAAGGACAAGTGCCCTCATGCAATTTTCTAAAATTGTGAGCTTCCTATCTGCATCTGTGGAGGAAGTTACACAGAAGTTACTCACACTGATGAAATCAGATTAAAACCTCCCTCCCTCTCAAAATATGGAATTTTGACAGGACAGCTTGTTAGTTTTCTTCATGTGAGTTCCAGATTTGTAGTGCTAACACCCTAAAATGAGTAAGAAACAAAATGTCAACAAACACCAGTAACCTTTACTCTAATATAACCATAATGTAATAACGCTAAAAACAAAAGGGAGATATCAAAGGGTCAGTTGTCTTGCACTATGTTTAGGGAAGAAAAAAGATTTGTAGGATATTTAGTACAATGTATTTCAAACTAAGAATTAGTTTTTTAAAATGAAATTAATTTACATTTTTGTTTTCAGTTCCAAATTCTCTCCCTCTCTCCCATTTCTCCCCCAACCACTGAAAAGGCAAGAAATGTAATACCCATTATACATATGAAGTCATGCAAAACATGTTTCCACATTAGCCATGTTGCAAAAGAAAAAAAAAAGCAAGAAAAATAAAGAAGTAAAAGAGAATAAGCTTCAACCTGCACTCAGAATTCATCAGTCCACTCTCTGGAGGTGATTTTTCATCATGAATCCTTTGGAATTGTCCTGGATCATTGTATTGATTATAGCAGCTAAATATTCCACAGTAAATTGTCATTACAATATTGCTGTTACTGTATACAATGTTCTATTATCAAACTACCATTTTGAGACAGTTCTGACAGATGATTAAAAAAAAAAGTAGGGGGCAACTAGTTGGTGCGGTGGATAGAGCTCTGGCCTTAGAGTCAGGTGGAACTGAGTTCAGATCTGTCCTCAGACACTTAACACTTACTAGCTGTGTGATCCTGGGCAAGTCACTTAACCCCAATTGCCTCGCACAAAAAAAAAAAGGGGGCAAAATTTCACTGTAGCACTTTGGCTGAATACATTCCCAATGTATTCTCCACCTATTGTTTTTTCTCTCTTTAAGGTTAGTAGCTGATTTCCCAATTGCTTTTTAATCTTTCTACCTTGGAGATCCAACTGAAAAAATTCAGTAGGAAGGATATCACTTACCTTTGTTGCCAATTTTTAGAAGTATGGTACTTCCTTGTTACTTCTCAGTAGCTGCAGAGCATATGTTAAAAATCGATTTTGAAGTGCATACTAATAAATTAACTGGCTGCCCACTTTTTTTTTCTTCTTTCTGAAGACCAAATTGCTGGCTAAAAGTTCCCAAGCATCTGAACCTTAAATACCAGGATTAATGGACTTAATAATATAAAACTTCCAGTAATTATCTGATCTTATATCCATGCTTTGCCTCCTACTGCAAAAGACCTGATACTGAATTTCCCTTACTGCTATGGGGGAAAACAGAGATAGAAGTTTCAGACCACCCATGAAGAATAGTTTTTCTCTGGTATTTAGGGATATTCTCACATTTGATGATAAAAACAGAAAGCAATCTAAGTGCATTTTTGTATGTGTGTCCAAAATGGAAGATACAAATTCCTTTTTACAAAATAACTGGATTTTCTTGTCAGCTGAAATATAATTCATTCATATATATTATATATGTGCGTGTGACCAGCATTCTAGAAATTCTGCATTTTTAGTGTGCATCATTTTTTTTCACATGTAATTCATGTATATATTTAGTATTAATTTCTCTGCAAATTAGAGAGAATTAATGGTATAAGGTATCTAACTCCTCCCAGAAGGAAAAATGAAAATGATAAAATAAATAAGTATATAAAATTCTGGTTTTTTTTCTTGCATTCAATGACATATGCAGGGAATCTGCTAAAGTAGTGATTATTTCAGTGCTGTTTTCCAAAGCTGAAAACAAAATTCATACATTGGTAACTTGCAACAGAGTGAAAATATCAAAGCAGAAAGTTGGGGTGGTTTTATCTCTTTCATAGTCCTGAGCCACATAAAACATCAAAGGTGTCTGTTGCAACCCATCTACAGCCTGAGGCTCAGAGGTTAAGGAGACTTGCCCATAGCCCCATAGTTAATAAATGTCAGAGGCAGGCTTTAAACCAATATCCTCATAATTCCAAGGCCTACAATCTATATAATATCTATACACTCTATATACGGGATTCATCTCCAACTTTGAGCCATGCAAACTCTTCCTAAAAATGCCTTGGTTCAAACTCAGTTGTTACCTTTAAACTTTGAAATTTTTATTTTCATAACATGTCACATGGGGGAAGAAATTTGGAAGAGGCAGTGGGAGGACCAGACCTGTGATTTCATCACTGTAGGAAGTGTTTTGTCTGTAAACTCCTTCCAGGAAACAACTATGAAAGACCTTAGAACTCCAGCCAAAGTGATGACCAATCATGACTTCAAAAAACTGATGATGAAACATACCTTCCTCTGCCCCTAGGAAGACAGGTGATAGACTAAAGGCATTGGATTGAGTGTTCATTCTCAGACATAATGTGTTGATTTGTTTTGCTATAAAAGAACTACTTGGGGATAGTAGGGGAGAGGAAAGTAGATTGCTAGCTAGTAATAATTACAATTAAAAAGAAAATAATTCATTAAAATTAACTAAAAATAGTTACTAAAAAAAGTTTAGGTTGTTACACTGATGTTCAATATTAGATTTTTTAATTTAAAAATTCAGTTATAAAATGGTAATATTAACAAATGATATAATTATATTGCTTGTCTTAAGGCACTGAATGATAACTGTCTTTCAGTCATTCAGGATTGAGATAATTTGATGAGCAATGAACAATGAGAGGAAGAAGGGTGAATTAGCCAAAGTTTTCAGTGTCTAAATCAGAAAATGAAATGTCTTTTGCGAAAACAAATAGTGTCGTACAGGTAGTTGCAGAAAATTATAAAGCTAAAAGGTGAATGGGGTTGGTTTAGGCCAGGGGTGGGGAACTTGTGGCCTCAAGGCCACATATGGCCCTCTAGGTCCTCAAGTGCGGCCCTTTGACTGAATTCAAACTTCATAGAAAAAATCTCTTTAATAAAAGGATTTGTTCTGTAAAACTTGGACTCAGTCAAAAGGCCACACCCAAGGATCTAGAAGGCCACATGTGGCCTTGAGACCTCAGGTTCCTCAACCCTGGTTTAGGCCTTCAGACAGTGCTCTGTGAAATATTTCTGGCACTTTCCAGTGGCTAGAGATGGTTTCTTGAAATTATGGGGAAAGTGGAAGCTGGTATATTTTCTACTCTCCTTCAACCACAATTTCTTCTCTACCTTTTAAAAAAAAATCCGTATGATCTTGGTACTCAAATGTCATTCCATATTAAAGGAGCTCACCTAGCAGTGCTCTGACAAATGATTAACAACTGGTTCTCTGAAAACATATATAATAGACTTTTAAGTTTAATCTGAATTATCGACACTTTCTTAAATCTGAACAGTCAACAAAACAACAAACCAAGTCTTGATTTGTAGTATTTGCCAATTTCCAAGGTATAAATGCTTACACCAGAAATTTAACAATTGACTCTCATGAGTTATTCAAGTTGGCTCCAGAACACCCCTGAGATCAGCAAGATTTGTGCTGGCTGGAATGCAGCAACAGCATTGATTGCTTTTTGCCACATTCCATCCAACACACCTCATTAAAGTCCTTCCCAGATGTCTCATTGTGGTGTAGACGTGACCCTGGATTCTTAAAAGCTATACTGACGTAGCATAAACTCTGACAAATGGGGAAGGCTTCAAGTACAAGGATAATGACTATGTATGTATCTACTAGAAGGGGACAACTTAATCCAGGGAGGTTTATTATCAGAAGGATGAGGACCAAAATAGCTAAGTCTAGAGAGGTTTGTTATCAGAAGGATGGCCACGAGGGAATAGACTTTTTTTTTTTTAAAGTAGCAAATCAGGAAGAACAAGCCTACTATGGTACAGAAAAGCTGCAATGTGTATCAGCAGTAGGAATTTAGGTCTTTTGAAGTACTTCAGAATTATAATTTTGTCATTAATTGCTCATAGAATAACACATCATGCTTGATAAAAAATCTTCCATCTGGAGATATCAAAGCACTTTATAGATGTTGACTCATAGAATCCTTCTCCAAATGTAGATGTCATTTCAGTAAGCAATAGTTAATTGAGCTGTGGGATTTGGCATCAGAAAGACTTGGGTTCAAATCGTGATTTTTTTAACTTATAAGCTGTGGGACAATGAGCAAGTCACACACCCACTTGGAACTTCAGTTTTCTCAAATATAAAACGGGCTCCACGAATAATGTAACCAGTATTATGCTGGCACGAGTTCACAAGAGTTGTTGGTTAAATTTTCAGTGTGAGCATTTATACCTTGGAAACTGGCAAGCAATACAAACCAGGACTTAATCTATAGTTTTGTTGATTGCCTGGACTTAAGAAAGTAGTGGAGAAAATGATAATAATGCAGATTAAACTTGAATGTCACATGTATATATGTATATATGGACATATATATGTATGTATATATGTATGGCAATCTAGTTGTTAAGTATTTATCACCACTGCCCAAAACCCTTTACTAAAGTCATTGGGACTATATTAGAAGATATTCTTAGTCTTCCCAACAAATTGCCAATTGATATGCTTATACCATGCATAGGACAATGCTCTCAAAAGTCCCAAACAAAGGTATATATCTCTGAAAACTCATCAAATTGATCAGATAACTAAGTGAAGTTAGATATTCTTATAATTATTATGCTTTTACTTTTAAAAATTTCAATCCAACCTGTGATTTTATTCTTGTGTTAACTCAGGATGTAGACACTTACTCCATTAATGCAGATACAAAATTCATAGACTTAGATAATTGCCTGGGGCTGAGGTCACATAGCTAGTATACATCCAAGATAAAACTTGTTCCTAAATCTTCCTGACTTCACTGCTAGCCTTCTATCCACTATACCACTCTCCCTCTCATTGATATCTTTGGATGCTCTTTTGATTATATTTTAACATTTTTACTACTGTGGTGATTAGACTGTTAGCCTTTGAATCAGGAAGACCAGAGTTCAAATCCTGCTTAAAATACTTGCTAGCAGTGTGACCCTAAGTAAAATCACTTAACCTCTCTCAGTCTCAGTTTCCTCCTCTACAAAATGGGATTATAATAGTATCACAGGGCTGTTGTGAAGATCAAGAGGCACATACGTGTGTGTATATATATATACATATATGTATATGTACTGCGTATACATGCACACATACATATACACACATGTGTGTATATAAAATATGTATATGTGTGTATATACAAATACATAATATACATATAAATATAATAGCAAATATAAGAGTACCATATAAATGGTAATTATTTATTATTTTTATTACCTGATTTTCTGTGTTATTCCAGTTTCCTTTCTAATAGAAGAGAGGGGTCCACAAATCAGTAAGTAATTTCAAGCAAGTTAGTTATAAAGGTAGAAAGTGGTCATTTTGACTTCTGGCAGCTTTTCAGTTTAGCTTAAACCACAGCTATGATCATGATGCTCAATTGCATAACACCTTTGGCTGAAAAATATTCATCCACCCTATGCCACACAAGTAGAAGACAGAATTACTGTCTGAGGATGTTGCAACTAGTATTAGCAAAGATATCAGAAGAAGGTGAGGATGACATTTTTTGAACTCTCAGAATCATAGAATTTGGGAGCTGAAGGGCAATTCAGCAGCCATCTCATACAGCCTATGTACCAAAGGAATCTACTGTATGACATCCCCAGTTACTGGTCATTTTGACCCAGATTTGCTTTTCATTTCCCCAAAGTATTAGGTGGGATGCTATTTTTTCCCTTAATCCACATTTAGACTTCAATTCAATAAGGATTTACTGAGTATGTTAACTACACACCAGTTACTATACTAAGAAACAAAGACAAAAATGAAAAGAGTCTGCCTCGAAGGGCTTCCATTCTATTGGATGTGAGTGAATTAGAAGTGCGGAAGGCAGGTATTAAACCTTTTGACTGAAAATGAATCTAGCTGTTTTTGTTTGTTTGTTATTTAGACCAGGCCTAATGCTTCTTGCACTCAAATATAGAATATCACTTTAAGTGCTGGTATCAGCAAACAGGATTCTATAGGCCAAGGTTCCTAACCCAAGGTCAATGAATTGGACATTTAAAAACATTCCAATAACTACATTTCAATAAAATCATTTTCCTTTATAATCCTATGTATTTTATTTTGTGTATTAAAAAAAACATTCATAGGCTTCAGCAGATGACCGAAATGGTCCCAGGCACAAAAATAATTAAGAACCCCTGCCACAGACTAACTGCAGACTGAGTTTATTTTTCCGTGTATAGCTGTTAAGTTTTAAGGGGTGAAGTTTGATTCACAAAATATGAAAAACCACGTAACTTCAAGCTGTGTGCAAACATGTTAATGCTATATTTACTTGGCTCTTGGAATTCTCACATGAAAAGTGCCATAAAGGTATATTTATCCCACAGTATCCATATCTCTCTCTCTCTAAATGCCCACATATATGTACACACACACACACACACATATATGCATATATATGTGTATCTATTTCTAGATGTCTATATATCATCTATATCTCCATCTCTATCATTTCTATCTTGATCTCTATTGCTGTCCTGTCTCTGTCTCTATTTTTCTATCTATATATCCATCTATCTCTGTCTTTACAGCTCATTCTTTCCAAGAAGAGATATACTTGAGGAATTCTGGATGAGTCCGCCCACAGATAGGCATATCTGGTTTGCAAGTTTCCATGATTATGCCTAGGCTTGAGCCCTTTTTCAGATTCTGTGGCTGGACAGACAATTAGCCAGAATGTCCCAAAGGACCCTGCTAATGCTTCTGGGAAAGGCCAAACATTTTATGTGTCCAGCAGTGTCAGTGGAAAGGGATTTTGGAATCAGATATTAGATATTAGATTTTGAAAGGATTTAGAATTAGAAATCTTGAATTCAAATCCTGTCTATAAAACTACCTTGTGTTAGATGGCCTTTGAAGTCTTTTTCAGTTTTATATCTATAATACTAATGATGAGGATGGGATCTAGACCCCAGAAAGGAAAAACCCTGGACTTTCCCACATGGCTAAATCTCTGGCATTCACATGAGGCTGTAATCCCATCAACTGGCCTTTCATTGTGGCTACACCCAATCTCCCCTCCATTGTCTTATCTCCCTGGCCCCTGGCCATTTCCCACACTCAATCCTAGCTAGGATCCATTGTTCAGGACCCAGGAGTTCTGTTCACCCCAGCTTACTGGCCACTCCCATCCAGATCTCCTTAGACCCCTCCTCCAGTCACCCCAAACTACTTGGCCACTCTTAGATCTCTCCCATAGTTTTTCTGTATATAAGGTCCATCTTGTTTCCATTAAAATGCTTAGATTCTTATAATCTAGCCACTGCTCTGATTCTTATAATCTAGCCACTGC
>NW_020954576.1:87614331-87615614 GCF_900497805.2 Vombatus ursinus
GGTATTCTTAAAGTCTAGCCACTGCTTACTCATGTTCGGACTCCTTAAGAGTCTGCCCAATATGACAATGTTCTAATAAACCTTGTCTTTGGCTGAAAGAAGGCTTGGGTCAAATTCTTTTGGGTAGGACCCAGTTGTTGTGATTTTGGGGTCTCAGCACCCCTAAACAGCATCACTATGAATTTTTAAATTGTTTTTAAGTGAAGCAGAGCTTCAGCATTTTTCAAATGAGGAAATTAAGGCCTAGAAAAGTGAAATGCTTTCCCCATGGTCATATAAGTAAGAAGTAGAAAATTTGTTTTACTGTGTAAATTTGCCCAAGAGCTTGTCTGGGCTTTGGCTTGCTGAGAATTTGCAAGGACATAAAAATAATCTCTAACAATTGGCTTCTCACACCAGGACAAATTTAAATCTGAGATGGAAATCCTGTAAAAGGTTTTCCTAAGCTGTGATTAGTGAAATTTACTGTTTGAGGTAAAAGCCCATGGGATTTTATTTTGAGTTGTCTGATGGATCATAATAATCCATCAATAGTTAATAATCCACCATGTGAGAGAAATGCCACAAGCTACTCAGAGAAAATGTGATACTGGTGGGAAGTCAGTATCGAGGAAAGCTGAGAGAACAATTTTAGCCTCAGTCTAAAATGGGATCGTCCTGGCTCAGTTTCCCCATTCCTTTGAAAAGGAATGCTACCCACCTAGCTATTCCTGAGTCTGGTATGAGGTGGATTTGATACTGCATGGTTGGAAAACTAAATTATCTGAATTCAAGATGTTTTATCCTGAAATATTTGGGCCCTAAATCTTGTCCCTGCTTTATCCTTTTATAGCAAATTTCTATAGTCAGAGCAAATAGACAGCAAAAGATATAAGCACAATGCAATTGTGTGAGAACTTGCTTTGGACCTGAATGTGTAGTCATTCCATACCCCCAAACAACTGAAATTAAATCAGAAACATCTTCAGTTTGGTTTGGGAGGGAGAATTTCAGTGATAATTGAAGTGAAAGTCAGTCTCTGGCAAATTCATTTGTGTAACTATTGAACCCAGGGGTGGAAAATTTCTACCTGCAAAAGTGTTACAAAGTAAGGAGAGATCAGATAATCCTGCAGGTCAAATGTAAATGATTTTAATGAGGTTCTTACACTTTTACTTCTCTCTACACCTGGGCCCTGCACTCTTTTCTGTCAGATTTGTGTCTTCCAGACTACATGCCATTAACCTACAGTTGGTGGAAAACAGCAGGTACCAGCCAATGTCCCCCATCATCCCCAGGATGCA
>NW_020954576.1:87615645-87616243 GCF_900497805.2 Vombatus ursinus
GCCTGAGCTTGGTTCCAATCAACCGCCTCTTTGGGACCCCCTGGAGGCAGGGACAGCTCTATGCCTCTTGCCAGCAGGAAGCAGTTTCAGAAGCCAAGACCTTCCCCCCCAACCCAAAAAAATTTGGGTCCCACTTGTTTGAGGGGGGAATGATGGGGATGGGATCTGAATCCCTTAAGGGATCCCTGGAATCTGGACCCCAGAAAGGAAAAATCCTGGACTTTCCCACCCAGCCAAATTTCTGGCTTTCGCCTGAGGCTGTAATCCTATCAACTGGCCTTTCATTGTAGCTATGCCTAATCTCCCAAATCTGTTCTGTTACCTTCCTATTGCTGGCTACTTCCCACCCTTAATCCTATCTAGACTCCATTCTCCCTTGGCCACATGGTCGAGGTGCTTCTGTTCTGTTCACCCCAGCTTACTGGCCACTCCCATCCAGATCCTCCTTAGACCCCTCCTCCAGTCACCCCAGACTACTTGGCCACTCCTAGATCCCTCCCACAGTCTTTCTGTAAGGTCCATCTTGTCTCTGTTAAGGTGCTCAGATTCTTAAAATCTGGCCTGTTTGCATTAGTCATACAAATGCTTCAGATTTCTT
>NW_020954576.1:87616286-87619916 GCF_900497805.2 Vombatus ursinus
AAAAGTCTGGCCCATATGGTGGATTCTTTAAATCTCACCCACCTCAATTGATGTTTTAATAAACCTTGTCTTTGGCTGAAAAACAGAAACAAAAACAAGTAATCACATCTTAATGTCATAATGCACTCTTGCTCCCACTTTCTATTTCGGTGAAAGAAGTGACAAAGGAAAAGATCTGGGCGAGAGGAAAAGGATATGGGAGCTCAAGTTATGCCTCTCAAACATATTCTTGTGCCCTGTCTTCCAAGCTGTGCCCAGGAAAAAATTCCCTCTCCTCTTGCCATTCCCCCAGTTTCATTTCTTGCTGCACAAAGGGTTGGCCGAAGAGCTTACAGCCAGGATCCCACACGTAGAAACTTTTTTTTTAATGACTTACCTAGTGATAACCAATCTTTTCCAAATGGTTTTTAATGTCACGTAGACTGGACTCTGGAGAAGAGAATGAGGCTGATGACTTTGCACAGCTCTGCTTCACTTAAGTCCAATTCAAGCACAAGTCAAGATATCATACAAGAACAAACAATAAACAAGGGACCGCCCAAGATGAATCTGAAGTGTCATGTTATGTTTCATGCATTTGATTGTTTTGGTTTTATTTTATTTCCTATAGGTTGATAGACTTAAAAGAGATCCGGCTGAGAAGGGAAACCTTCAGATGAAGACTGAGGGAAATGGGTGTCATGATTTTACTCACTAATGGCGTAGGAAGCAAGGAGAAGAAAGGAAACTCAATGAGAAGGGATTCAGGGTAAATGCACAGTGGGCAGAATAGTATCCAGGAATGGGAAACAGTGGAAGAGGCAAAAGCAAGCCAGATTGTCTTGAAAGGGGCTAGACCAAATCAGACAATGCAGTTAATTAACCTTATGTAACCCAGTGACTTGGCAGGACGAGTCTAGAGAAATTTCAGTATGAACCAAGGGACCTGCACCCAATCCAGGGCCAAGTAGATAATGGTGGAATTATCTGAGCCAACTAAGCTCTTTGAATTAACAATATCTTACATTTTATTTTCCTTTCTAAGACAGCTTGTGGTAGTTGAAAAAGTACTGAAGTTAGAATCAAATTTCATAGGCTTTAGTCCTAGTTCTAATATTCACCAATCATGTGAATGTAGACAATCCATGCAGCCTCTCTGAGGCTCATTTTCTTCATCTCCATAATGGGGAAAGTAATAGTTACACTATCTACAGCTAGTTCTCAATTAGCACAAATAACAAATCCCATGAAGTGGTCACATTATTTTAATTTTCATTGCATCATTCCATTGGGCTGGAACATAGTACTGTATTTTACATATAATTAAAATGTCAACTAGTATGAATTTGAATAAAACTACCATTTCAAGGAATTCAGTTATTGTGAATAGAGTGGGAAGGATTTGGTTCCCAGCCATCAATCCGCCTTACTCTTTACCAGCTCAGCTGATGCAATCATAGAAAGTAAGAGATAGTTAACAAAGGAAGAAAGGTACTAATAAGTTAACACGTGCAAATCAATTTCTATGACGTTATCCTTTTACGAAGTGTGAACTTGGCATTTCTTGGCTGAAGAATGGCCACACCCCTGACAGCCTTTAAAAAGCTAAGCCTGGGCCTAATCAGCGTTCCTGTTTGTGTGGTGCTGCGCTGCTGATCCTGTCTGTACCACAGTGTCTGCTCTGCCCGAAATCCAGCCGCCCGCCTTTTCTTCTCCCCTTCCCTTCTCCCCGGCCTGGAAAGCGGAGCCTGGAGTCCATACCACCTCCGCCTTTTCCTTTTTCGCAGCCTCCATTGCAGCCTGAGACGGACCAAGCCGGGAGTTCCACCGCCACTGCCAGAATGGATAGAATGACAGAAGATGCCCTTCGCCTGAATCTGCTAAAGCAAAGCCTGGACCAGGCAGATGAACGTGATGATAAACTGGCAAAGAGACTCAAGATGGAAGGATATGAGGCTATGGAGCGATTAAAAATGTTAGCACTGCTCAAAGGGAAGGACCGGGCAGGCATTGAGATGCGCCGTGAGTTACCTACTAAACAGAATGGGGGCGGCTGTGGCAAGGGCTATGAGGGAAAACTTAAAGGGAACCTGAGGCGGCATGGAGATAACAGGACTGCTAGAAGGCCAGGCAAGGAGAGCACCCATGATGAGCCTGCGGTTATGCGTGCTAGAAGTGAGCCAGACCTGGGACGGCTGGCTTCCTCCCCTGACATCAATGTCCTTTCTGACAATGAGGCTTCCAGTCCTCGTTCCAGTTTCCGAATGGAAGAGAGACTGAAAGCAGCCAATTTGGAGATGTTTAAGGGGAGAGGTATTGAGGAGCAGCGGCAGCTTATTAAGCAGCTGAGAGATAAGCTACATCTGGAGGAAACCAGACTGGTACTGTTGAAGAAACTGAGACAGAGTCAGCTACAGAAGAAGAATGTGGTTCAAAAGACCCCAGTTGTTCGAAATGCAGCATCAATTATCCAGCCATCTCCTGCCCATGTAGGACAGCAGGGCCAGTCCAAGCTCCCTTCCAGGCCTCGTGCTCAGGGGGTGGATCCCCAAAAGCTGAGAACATTGCAGGGGCACAGCGTCATCCACTCTGCCACCAACACAACCCTTCCACACATGCTGATGTCACAGCAATTTATTGCACCAAACCCTGCCCAACTGCAGGGCCAGGGAAGGCCACCCAAACCTAGCCTCGCAAGCACCACCAAGATGAACCAGCAGCAGTCAAGTTCTTCTGTCCCTTGCCAGCACACAATATCCTCTGCCATGTATATGAACCTTGCCTCTCACATCCAGCCAGGGATTGTTAACAGGGTGTCTTCACCACTCCCCAGTCCCAGCGCCATGACTGATGCAGCCAATTCACAAGCAGCAGCTAAACTGGCCCTTTGTAAGCAGATGAAAAAGACACTACTGGAGATCCCACCCCCTAAGCCTCCTGCCCCTCCGCTCCACTTCCTGCCCAGTGCAGCAGACCGGGAGTTCATCTACATGGTGGGCTTGGAGGAGGTGGTGCAGAGTGTCGTTGACAGCCAAGGTAAAGGTTGTGCCTCACTTCTGCGGGTGGAGCCATTTGTATGTGCTCAGTGCTGCACAGACTTTACCCCACACTGGAAGCAAGAGAAAAATGGCAAGATTCTGTGTGAGGGGTGCATGACCTCCAACCGGAAGAAGGCCCTAAAGGCTGAGCGTACTAACCGGTTGAAGAATGCCTTTGTCAAAGCCCTAGGGCAGGAACAGGAAATTGAACAGCAACTACAAAAGCAGGCAACCCTCTCCCCTACCAAGGCTCCAGCTGTGTCCAGTGTCAGTAATCAAGGGACCATCATGAGACAGCAAATGCTCTGGCAGGCTCCACAGGCCCAGAGCACTCTCCAGCATGGCATCCCCACACCTGCCCACTCCATGCTTTCCAATTTTGCACAGGCACATCACCTGTCTGTGGCAGGAGGCCTCCTTGGCATGCCAGGTGTTAATATTGCTTACTTCAACACTGACATCTGGGGACACAAAGCACCCAGCCTGGCAGACTGACAGTGGGAGCACCTTTCAGACATGATCCCTCCCTGGTCTATATCACAGTCCATCAGTGGACAGAAATAATTCCTATTACACCTGCCCTGCTCTAACCCTGAACCCTCTGTCCGCCCCC
>NW_020954576.1:87619943-87639915 GCF_900497805.2 Vombatus ursinus
CTGTCACATGCAGTGTCTGTACTGGTGCCTACCATATGCGAAAAACAAAACAAAAACAAAAACAAAAAAAGCTAAGCCTGGTAGGTCTGGAGACAGAGATAAACTGCAGCTTTGGGAAGTGTGAACCCTGTGCCTCTATCAGAAGTAGAGGTGGAAGGAAGGAATTTTCTCACCTCCCCGCATCCACATTGGTAATCATATTTTGCAGCATAATTGTTCACTCAGGAAACAATGAATCCATCAGAGAGCAGAGAGAAATGCATATAGTGACTTAGGAGAAGCATGCAGCTTCAAAGATGATGCAATCTGGCAGCAGAGAAGAGAGTCACTTGTGGATTCAGAAATTAACCCTGGGGAGCCTGGCGGAGGAGCCTGGCGCATGGGCGCCCGAGCCTCCTCACCTGCTGCTGGCTGCGGCCGCTGCCCTGGGGCTGCCCCCTCGGGCACGGGGCTGGGCAGCGGTGGCCAGTCGAGGTGGTGCAAGTCGTGTCTCGTCCCCAGTGTCGTCGGCCCCCTTCACCCCTGCAGCTTCCCAGTGTTGGCTCCCGCGAGGAGAGATTTGAACATTTCTGCTGGGTCACAACAAGAAGCAGAAAAGTTACCTCCTTTTACCTCTTCAGGGAGTAGTAAAAAAACTCTACTTCGACACCCATGCTGTGGTGCTTCTTCTGGAAGAAAAGGGGTTTACCACCTAACAAGCAGCAATCATTGTCTCTTCATTAGTGAAGATCACGAACAGCAGCGTGGAGATTGTCCACCAGGATATGGTCACCACGATGAATCAGGAGATCACCATACAGCAAATGTCTCAGATTGCTGGTGTCAAAAAGGATAGAGTGAATTTTCAACGCCAGGAGCAGAAAATGAGAAATTAACACTTGAACTCCACCAATTAAAACAGAATGTTGGATGAAATACTTAAAGTCGGGGCAGATAACAAATTGGATTATAATCTACAAAAGAGCAGAGTAAAAGCATTGTATGCATTGAATGAAAGGAAGCTACTTGAAATGAGATCAGAAGTATAAACACTGCAGGCACAACAACTCTGGGCTCTTACAGACAGATAGACACTAAAGTTGCTGGCCTGAAAACCATGCTTGAATCACACAAGCTCGATAATATTAAATATTTAGCAGGTCCTGTATTTACATGCCTAACTGTAGCTCTGGGATTTTATCGTCTATGGATTTAAGTGCCTCCTTAAAAGGACCTGTATTTGCCTTAAGAATATGAGGTTATTACTTTTTCCTCATTTCAAATTTTAATCTTGATTTTATTTTTATTTGTTATTTTTTATGCACATTGTGATGTATAACCATCGTTAAAGTGTCAGGAAATCCATTTTGTGGCTCTTTATCTTTTTGATATCCTCCGATCTCACTGGTACATTTGTGAGGAACATACCACTAAAGAACCCACTTACCTTGACCAAGGTGATAATCGCCTTTCATATACTTAGTCTTTAAGAAATTTACTTTGGGGGCAGCTAGGTGGTGCAGTGGATAGAGCACTGGCTCTGGAGTCAGGAGGACCTGAGTTCAAATGTGACCTCAGACACAACACTCACTAGCTGCATGACTCTGAGCAAGTCACTTAACCCCAATTGCCTCAAAAAAACCAAAACAAAACAAAAAAACCCAACAATAACAACAACAACAAAAAAAAACAAAGAAATTTACTATTAAAAAGTCATGGTGGCTTTATGAGTAAAAAAAAGAAAAAAAAAGAAATTAACCCTGATGATCATTGGGTGCTAAGCTATGCAGAGAAACAGATTAAGGTTTCTGAGCTATCTGCCAGGGAGAAAGTAGTGTTAGGACACAATTAGAAAAGAAAGGATATTGGTGCCTTACAATACAAAAGGAATGAATTCCCTTTCCCTCTGTGTGCTTTGTTATTATTGTTTGCTAAAGATTGTACCCACTCTTTCCATTGACAATGGACATGGCTACGTAGGTCCATATTTTTAAGTAGAGGTACTATATAAGTATTTGTAAAATATTTACAAAACCAATATAAGGTTATCTTGGGGGTTAGGGTGGGGTAGCCAGGAGAGACCTCATGCAGAAGGCAGGATTTAAGCTGTCTTGAAGAAATCCAAGGACTGCAAGAAACAAAGGTGAGGAGGGCGAGTATTTTAGGAATAGAGGACGGCTAGTGCAAGGGCCTAGAGATGAGAATGTCCAGCATGAGAAACAGCAAGATCTGTATGGCTGAAGAAGACATAGAGGGGAGTAATGTGCAATAAGGCTGGAAAGATAAGATGGGGCCTGGTTGTGAAGAGATTTAAATGCCAAAGAAAAAAAGAGTTTTTTGGGTTTTTTTTTTGGTTTGTTTGTTTTTGTTTTTATTCTAGAGGTAATAGGGAGTCATTGGAGTTTATTGAACCGGTGAACCGGTGAGTAATATGGTCAGACCTGTGCTTTAGGCAAATAACTTTGGCAGCTGAGTGGAAGTTGAATTGGAATGAGGAGAAAGGGAAAACAATTGGGAGACTATTGAAACAATCTGAAAGACTCCCTTTTTAATGAACAAGAAGAAAAATCAGCCAAAGAGATAAAAACTGTGTCTGCAAAATGGCAAAATTAGTCAAATCAGGGTTTTTTAAAGTATTAGATTAAATAAAAATATTAGCATAGTAAATGGTTTAATATGTCAGCATGGCATAGAGGGGAAAAAAGATTAATTGTCTTTTACTTTCTATTTATTTATTTATTTTTTGGCTAGGCAATGGGATTAAATGACTTGCCTGGGGTCACACAGCTAGTAAGTGTTATGTGTCTGGGGCTGGATTTGAACTCAGGTCCTCCTGAATCCAGGGCTGGTGCTCTATCCATTGGGCCACCTAGCTGCCCCTGTCTTTTACTTTCAACTAGTTGTTGTAGACTCATATAACCATAGTTAGAGAGGAAATATTCAGAAGGTAATTAAATCTATTGCCTGATTTTCATTTAGCTCAGCCTTTTTCTTTGGATTCTTAGGCTCTTAGGCCAGTGTTACTTTCCATTACTTTTTAAAGATGATTTGCATTCATTAAAGTCCCTTTTCCAATGTCTCATGGTATCACGGCAGTAACTCTGGATTCTCTAAGGCTTTGCCATTAGAGTGGAAGTTCTGGTAGGCCCTATCCAACTGAAGGGATTTTAAATGTGGGTCTAGTGATAGATGGTGGAATTTTTGTCTGAGGACCAGTATAAAGACATCTAGGTTGCCCAATGGATAGAGCTCTGGACTTGGAATCAGCAAAACCTAAGTTCAAATCTGGCCTCAGATACTAATTAGCTGTGTGGCCCTGTGCAAGTCACTTATTTGCTATCTGCTTCAGTTTCCTTACCTGTAAAATGGGATAATAACAGCACCTATATCTCAGGGTTGGTGTGAGCATCAACTGAGATACTATTTGTAAAGGGCTTTGCAAACCTTAAAGTGCTATATAAATGCTAGCTATTATTATGATAACTAAGTTCAGTGGGTCTCATTACCAGTTTGGCTGCAGGGTAATAAATTTTTCTCAGCTACTCTCAGAGGCCATTTGTCTAGTTATAAAGGGACTGTAATCCTCAGATTTGGAGGGAATACTAATGCTGATACAACCAACAGCCCTTGATTATATAGTTGTATATAGTTGCTTTGTCCTGAGGGACAGAACAGCAACCGGTAAGAAGGACAATTTAAAGAGATCTTCACCTTTCTGCCCTTGACCCCTGTCTTGGTAATCATTTGAAATGGTGAGGTACTCTCTTGATCCAGAGAACCTCACAAAATCATCAGGGGGTTCAAATCTCCAGGTCCACTTCAAGAACACCAGTGAAACAGCCCACTCTATCAAGGGCACGCATATCTGAAAAGTTGCCAAGTATTTGAAAGATGTCATAGTGAAGAAACAATGTGTTCCATTTGGGCTATATAATGGTGGAGTTGGCAGGTCTGCCCAAGCTAAGCAATGGAGCTGGGCACAGGGTCGTTGGCCCCAAAAGAGTGCTGAATTCTTGCTGCATGTGCTTAAAAATGCAAAGAGTAATGCAGAACTGAACAGTTTGGATGTGGATTCTCTTGTCATTGAGCATATCCAGGTTAACAAGCCTCCCAAAATGCGATGGCATACTTACAGGGCTCATGGTTGAATCCACCCATACATGAGTTCTCCTTGCCATATTGAGATGATACTTACTGAAAAGGAACAAATTGTTCCTAAACCGAAAGAGGAGGTTGCTCAAAAGAAAAAGATATCCCAGAAGAAACTGAAGAAACAAAAGCTTATGGCACAGGAGTAAATATGACATTAGAATGCAAATAAAAGTGAAATGAAAATATTTGTTACAGTAATAAATGAATGAATGAATAAATAAATAAATAAATAAATTGATCTTCAATAATCGCTTCTTCTGAACAAAAATCCTATACCTTGGGAACAAATGGAAACATGAGTCAAAAAATGATCCTTTAAAGGGAAATAACTCTTTGAAGAATTGCCTCTCACTCAATGTTAAAATTTCCTACATTTGAATCTATGGATTCTTTTGCTTTCCCCTCTGATATTTCTACCACCTCCAAACAGCTCCTTCCTTTCTTTCCCAAGTCTAGTTCCATTTCTGGCGGACCTACAGTGAAATATTCCATAGTGCTTATGAATTTTAGGAATGTAGTGGTGAACCACAGGATTCCCCCACCTCCAGCTCCCCCTTTCAGCTGCCAACTGCTTGACAGATTTTAATTAATGAAGAAAGTCCCTACCATTACAAATTCTCTCTCCTCTTCTCTGGAGAATTCCAAAATAGAATTCTGAACCTTTGAGCTTGAGCCATTTCTGAGAAATCCATCAGTGAGAAATACTGATTGTTAGCAGATTCAGGTGAACAGAAGGTGATGTGAACTCATTAGGAATAGGACACTTTAGTAGGGAGCAGATTTATGCAATGTGAGGAATGACTATAAATAATGGCACTGATTTTTTTAGAGAAATGTAGCTGAACTTTTACATGCAAATGAGAATATACCCTTCAAAATAGTCCCTGGGGGAGGCAATGCATTTTTTTTCCCAAAAGTCACTGACATTGCTTCACAAACTTTTAGAGCCCTCCCTCCCCCCTTTTAACAACTGTCTTAAAAGTCTATGGCACTTCTTTTGAAGAAATGCATTGATGATCAGACTTCATCCTTTATAGATGTGGTTGTTGTACATGAGCAGCCAAAAGGCATTTGGAGTTCAATCTGGTGAATGAGAAAAATGATCACACTGGGTGATATCACTTTTGGTCAAAAAAGAAACTGTGACTAAGATCATGGGAACACAGACTTAGAGCTGGAAAGGACTTTCCATGTTGTCTAATCTATTTCCCTTACTTTATAGATAAGGAAACTGAGTAATAGAGAAGTTGTTGAAGGTTACACCAAGCTAGGGTTGAGTCAAACTAGATACTCTGATTCCAAATCCAATATTGTTTCAAGTGAGCCATGCTGCCTCCTATGAGACTGGTATTCTTGCATAGCTCATAAACTGGCTGTGAGGTAATTCCAAAATCAGACTTTCAAATATGTTTACAGAAATAACAGCATTGTTATACCAAGTTTTATTACTCTATAGTCACACTTCATTCTCTGAATGTCAGAGGGTATGGAGTGATGACATCTCAGAGTTCTATAGCACCATGAGGTTTACAAAGCACTTTCCATGCATCTGTCTCCTATGAGAACTGGAATGCAAGACTTATTATTGACATTTTACAGGTATACAATTGTAGACTTATCAAAGCAAATAACTATTACCCACTACTAATGATTCATATGAGCATAAATGACACTGTCATAAGGAATTTATAAAGTATGTCTAAGATTAACTCTTAGGCAGGAAACTAAAAATTAAAAGGTCACAAGTACTTTAATCACTGATACTCATACGTGAATAACTGGCCAAGAAAATGGATCCCCAAAATGAGACTTGGATTTCTGGACCCTGGCTTAAAATAGAGGAATGACAGACTCCTGGCCAGGGATGGAGTACATCTAACTGAGATCGGTTAGAATGTATTTCTCTGGTGTCTTGCAAATCTAACTCAAAGGGCTTTGAATTGAAAAGCTAGGAGGAGAAAATTGACTGCATATATACACCTAAGCTAACTACCATAAAAACTAGCTTCACTGTCAGAAGAATAATAGTATCTGAGGCACTCAGAAATTCACAGGAGACAAAATCCAAAAACAGAGCCTGTCTAAAAAGATTATTTGACCAGATGACTTCTCAGGTAGCTTCCAACTCCAAAATGACTAGTCAATTCAGTAAAAACAAATATTGTTTGAATTAAGGCAACTATTTGTTTTTGTCTGAATAATGCCAAATAACTGGTTTGACCTAATTTTCTATTTTTCCAACAGTAGTTTCAGTACCATGTAAACACAGCCTTGGTGAATGGGAATGTGGTCCATACTCTATTTGCCCCATACTTACAGGAAAGCACTAGATTTGAGCCTAGAGGGCAAAAAAAGATTCCTTCTGCTTCATTCCTATGTTTTATAGTGCCACTGCACATGTGTCTGGCCAGGATGAAGAATGGTTGAGTCACAGGCTGCAACTAATGCATGGAGAATAAAAGAGGATCCTAGGAATGCAATATCTGTGCATTGTCAAGGGGATCCATTCACAATCAGTTGACTCTGTCAAGAACACAGTCAAAGGGCAGCTAGGTGGTGCACTGGATAGAGCACTGGCCCTGGAGTCAGGAGAACCTGAGTTCAAATCCAGCCTCAGACACATACTAGCTAGCTGTGTGACTCTGGGCAAGTCACTTAACCCCATTACCTCCAAAATTAAAAAAAAAAAGAATACAGTCGAGTCAGTCATTTAGTTTTGTGGACAGAAAACATTTTGGCTGGCATGAGCACATGGTTTTGCAGTACAGGCTTAACCTTGAGCCCACTCCTCCACATCACGGTGTCCCATAGTCAATTATTGTAAGCATACTAATTGTAAGTGACCCAGGAAATTAGCTAGATTTCCCTCAATTTATAGAAAAGGAAACTGAGACTTGGAGAGTTATTCACTAAAGATCAGAAAGCAAGTTTATGATGGAGACAAGTAAAAATAACAATATCTCTTGACTCCAGTTCAATTCTCTATGCCATGGAAAACTGTCAAGAGAGAAAAACTTGACCATTCTGACACCTCTCCTTATTCATTTTTCCCCCATGGGACCATTTGCATCATTTTGAGGCTGAGCATGGGGACTAGGATCATGCTTAAATACTATGACCATGTGCTGAACTCTAGTGAACATGTCAATAGGAGGACCAGCCTACTCTTCTGAAGTAAATACAGGGGATCTAAGTATTGTTTACATGGTCTCCCATAGCTATCATCAAGGGGAGAAACTTGTGAAGAAAGGATCCATATACCTCACCATCACCAATGCTGACTGCTGACCACATGCTGACACTATAAGATAAACTCAAGAGTCCTTGGAATAGCAGTACCTTCCAGATCCCTAGCTCAGCTCTCAGCACAGCCCTCACATTTATCATCTAGGGAAATCATCCCTGTGGAAAATGGGCCAATCATCTCCACCGATGATTATTCACCTATCCCTCACAAGATAGGCTAAACTGCTGATGCAGCAAAGCACCCTGAGAGGAAGACAGGATATGTTAAACCAATGCCTCTATCTAAACCTCAACTCCCTTCAGACCATGGAGATAGCCCAAGACCTAAGTGAAAGAACACCAGGAATAGCAGCTGGACCACTGGTCCAGCTCTTATGGTAAACATTCAGGTGATCAACCCTTTTAGAAAAGTGACCTGGCAACTAGTTTATAGCAATCTCTGCCTCCTCAACAGGCGTATCTCCTGAAGACAAGAAAAATAAAATTCTTACCACTTAAGTCATTAGCATTGTCAAATGGTTTAACACCAGAAAAAAACTGCATTTTATTGGTGGAAATAACTGTAAAGAAGACGTATTACCACGTTCTTTGCCACTGTGCCTAAGCACCAGGGGCCCTTTCCATTTGATTTGCATCTTCTATATGTGTTGGAATGTGAGCCCCATTAGAATATGAGTTCCTTGTATGTATAGAATGAATTTATATATACATACATACATACATATTTTACATATATACATATTCGTGTCTAATTCTAGCCATCTCTAAAGCAAGTGAGGAGGGGGAAAAGGGAAAAAAAGAAATTTACATGATAACTTTTATTATATATTTAAAATGAATAGCAAGTTGTACATAAAATATTTGCAATTCCATGTGTATTCATCCTTTTAAAATTATACTAGATTAGGGAAATGATTGTTTTATTCCATAAATTAAATTTAAAAAAAAATTGCTCTTAGTGGCCATTAGATTCAACAAGTATGCCATAAACAGATTGTGATATAGATGATGGAGTTTAGTATGTTTGGGTTTCTTCCTCTGGCAAACCTATGCATTATCTCTCCCCATTAACTCTTACAGAACATGTTTTTTTTTTTTTTTTGCTTTTCTATTTGTATTTTCAGTGCTTTGCATATAGTAAGCACTTAATGGATACTTTTTAACTCATGCATTGATTCATTTATATATTGAGCTGTGTAAGTAATGTTATAGGCAGAACCAGTCCATCAGTGAGTAGTTCACATTTCTTTAGACCTTTATGAGACCATGAAGTATTTCCTGCATAACAATGCTGTTAGTGAAATTATTATCATCCCCATTGTACAGATGAGGAAACTGAATCATCAAGAGGTTATGTGACTTATTCAAGCTCACATAGATAAAAGTGACAGAGCTGGGACTGTTTAGAATGCTTAGAAAAAAGCCAATTGCAGACCACTAATTTTGATTTACTCCTAACAAAGATTTGCCAGGGGCAGAAATCCAGATCCTCTATCATCTGTATGGCAATCTGTGTGTGACATATCCATTGAATCCATTTTTCAATTGAATCCATTGAATCTTTGTATCAGATCAGTTCTGCCATCATTCATGTAAATATGATTGTAGTTATCCTATATGCTTATAGTTATGTATCAAAATGCATAAGTTATCTTACAGTCCTAATTCTATGGGTAGTCTTAAAGTCCTATGGATCCCACATGACATCTGGGATCCAGAGGAATACAGTCAAATAGCATATAGCTGAATGACCTACTCACTGCCATTTACCCAAGTTAATTCCTATGACATTTCTGGATCCCTACTGCTCAGGGGACTGGGGAGAGAGACAGTAATTCAGAGAGTAATTTTTTTTCCACATCCCATAGACTATTCCCATAGAAACAGAACCTGACAGAAAGTATTATTATTTCTACAAGGCTCAAACAGGATAATTGAGGCAAACATGCTTTGTCAAAGAGTAGAAGACTATACAATTGAGAGATATTGTTTTTTGCAAGTTTCACAACTTCATCTGAGAAATGGTTAACATAATACTGGTCCAAATCATTGAATGCTGGGAATAAAATCATTTAAAAAATCTACTTACGATCATATAGAGAAGACCTATGAGGCTATATACTATGAGGGCCACAGCTCTAAAACTGATGGAGATTGTATAATATCTTCATTTTACAGAAGAGGAAGATTAAGCATTTTGCCCAATTTCACACAAATAGTAGGTATCAGAGGTAATATTTGAAAACAGATTCCTTGACCTTAAACCTAGTTATCTTTCCATTGCACTATGATGTCTCTGCAAATTGATGTTGAAAGTATAAGATGACATTTCTGAGTACATGCCTAAAGATTATAACTGACATTTAGCAGTCAGTCAGGGAGCCTCTATAAATGGCAGATGAAATCAGTCCAAACAATGGCAATAAATCTATGCTTTGGGGTCAAGCAGGTCATAAGCTATGGAATAGTCAGTGGGTTAAAGAATCAGAGCCAAAATCCAGACCTGAGGTTTATCTTGGGCACTGTTTGATCTTTGGTCAACTTGGTCATAGATATCAATTACAAGAAATTGTCTGAGATAGGCATATCATTAACCTAGTAACATAATATTTTGGTCTCTATAGCATTTCCATTTTGTGCAGAAATTCAGCTATAATACCAACATTTCATGTGTCCTTGTGGGGTAGGTCAAGGAGGTGGGAAGGAAAGATTAGAAATTTTAAGGCAAATAACCACATACATGGATAGGAGGAGGTGGCTTTGAAAGTGATTTCAAATGTTTTAACTAAATTGCTTTATCTTGCTTTAGCCAGAAACTAGACATCCATTAATCAGTCAATTTGATGGTTTCCATGAATCACGTTATGCTCTAATGGACTTTTTTTTTTTAAGAAATTGTTTATCTTTCATTTGAATGCCTTTAGCTCTATAAAAGAACTTATGCCTTGACCAAGGTTCCCTTAAGGGATTCAATACTCAACACAGCAAAGGGTCAAAAGATGTTTCTAGAGACCTCTGGTTCATTATGTTTTTTTAAATTTTGGTTGTTGTTGATTAGCATTAGTCCTTTGATGTATCCCAAAGGTGATCCAGAAATTATTTTACCTGATTTAGGCAGAAGATGGGTATAATTGTTCTTCTGTTTAACCCATCCATCTCTAGAGATCAACTTTTACATAATCATCCATTTCCAATAAGAGGAAATTTTTATTTATCATGATTTAAATGATTTCATTCCTATTCAATTCCTCAAGTAATTACTCACTGTGATTTTTTTCCCCCAAAGGAAAACACATTTGTTATTTCCAAGCATGGCTATTATTTTCTAAAGCTTTTATTACTATTACTGCTCTAATCTTAATCCATTTCCAAAACAATTAAGTTCTTTTAAAGGCCTGGTAGTGGAAACCAACACTATTTTGATGGTGCTCTTGTTGCCTCCTAAGTTTATATCCTGAAATCACTAAGTACTTTTTGGAAAACACAATATTCCTAGTGGGGCAGTTAGGTGGCACAGTGGAGAGAATGGAGGTCTGGAGTCAGGAAGACTCATCATCCTCAGTTCAAATTTGGCCTCAGACGCTTACTAGCTATGTGACCCTGGGCAAGTCACTTAACCCTGTTTCCTTGGTTTCCTCATCCATAAAACAAGCTGGAAAAGGAAATGGTAAACTATTCCAGTATCTCTGCCAAGAAGACTTCAAATGGGGTCACAAAGAGTTTTTCATGACTGAAAATGACTAAACAAAAAATATTCCTAGAATCAATCAGTTGATCAACAAGTATTTATTAAGTGCTTACTATATCCCAGGCATTAATCTAAGCACTGGAGATAAAAAGACAAAAATTAAGTAGTCACTGCTCTCAAGGAACTTGCATTCTGTCATGGGAGATACTATGTACATATAGAGATACATATTAAATATATACAAAATGAATGCAAGGTAATTGAGATGTACTAGCAGCTGAGGGGATGAGGAAAGTCATTAGATTGTTAATTATACACTCATTGAATATGACGGTACCTTAAATGTTGTCTATTTCAACTATTCTGACTGCCTTCCTCTTGAAGTGTTCTAGTTTGTCAGGGACCCTCTTAAATTTTGGTACCCAGACTTGAGCTCAATGCCTAAAGTATGGTATAATGAATACAAAGTAGATTATCACTTCCCACATTGTAGGCCTTATATTGTGATTAGTGTAGTCCAAGTTTGCATTAGCTTTTTTGGTAACTACATTATGCTGTTGTGCTATCTTTTTTAAATCAGCTTCACTACATTCAGTCAAGCCATTACTAAGGAATGTTTTTCTCATAATCATGGCTTGAAATTAACTATTACAAACTAATAGGTAAGGATAAATTTGGGGTGAGAGTTATTCCTGATAATATTTACCATAATTCAAGGAAAGTAGCCTTCATTCACTAGTCCAGTGAATTGTATTATGAATAGTGGTTGATTCAATTATTTAAAAAAAAAAAACTAAATAACCAGATAATTGCAGGTGACCCAAAGGAAAATGAAAAGACATATAGTTGGTTTAAGGAGGCAACAGCAAATTATTGATGGTGGCTTGCACCTAAGAAGTGGCATAAAAGATACTACAGAGGACATGTATGAACAGAACAGGAAGTAGGTTGGTCATATAAGAGAGAGTATGAGACAGCAGATGGACAACAGGAGTGCTACATGGGTATCCACTCCAAAAAAAAGAAAAGAAAAGAGCCAGAGGAAGGCCTTTGATGTAAAATGGTTATTCCTCTGGTGAGTGAAAACTGAAGAAAAGATATAGACAAGAATCACACAGATGTCTTGGAGAGCTAACAATCTGCCCCAGGGGAGGAAATACACATATAAAATCCAAAAACCCCTAAAGTTTCAAAGTATACATTTATTTCAGTCAGTAAGAAAAGAGAGTTAGTGAAGAATAACGGTTAGAAAGTCAGCTTTGGAGTCAAGGATCTGGATTCAAGCTCCGTCTCTGACACATAGTGGATGTATGACCCTAAGCAAGTGCTTTCCTTCTGGTCCCAAGCAACATTCTAAGACTCTAATCAAAATCAGTTGTCAATCTGAAATCTCCTTTGTTCTAGTCTCAGAGAAAGTAGTTTCATCTTGCTGTTCATACTACCTTCTCTACTTGTGCCTTTGGTCCCTTCCCATCTCCTCTGGCATCTCTGCCCTTCGACTACATCTGTCTCTCATTCATCCCTTCTTTATCTTATGGCTGCTTTTTTGAGGCCTACAAGTAGGCTCAGATCTCTACACCTATTAAAAAAAAAACAACCTTCACTTGACCTACTATCTACTCAAGCTGTCATTCTATATCTCTTTTCCTTATCACAGACAAAGTCCAAGAAAAAGATGTCCACATCCAATGATTCCACTTTCTCACCTCTTGTGTATTCGTCAATCCTTAACAATCTGGCTTCTCTTCTTACCACTCAATGAAAACTTCTTGCCATGGACACCAAAGATCTCTTTATCGATTATTTCACTGACTTTACTCAGTCCTCATCATTCTTGATCTCTTTTCAGTGTCTTTTGACACTGTTGATCTGATGCTTATTCTATATCAGGGTTTTTAACATGGTGTTCATGTATCCACCAAAGGAGACCATGGATAGATTTCAAAGGGACCTTGAACTTAAATGGGAAAAAAAAAACTTTATTTTTATTATCTTCTCTAATGGAAACAGCATTTCTTTCAACTTTGAATTAAAAAAAATATACTGAGAAGGAATTAATAGATTGCACCAATTATCAAAGAAGTCCATGACTCAAAAAATCCCTAAAGAATGCCTATTCTACCCATTATTTCCTCCCAAGGTTCTCATGGTATTATCCTCCTTGGAATTCTTACTATCTTTTGAGCCAATCTTAGTCATCTTTTCAGATTCATCATCCGTAGCCCACCCACATATATTTGAGTACTGAAGGACTCTGTCCTCGACTTTCTCCTCCAGTTAATACCATTTGTGCCAGTTACCATGAATATAATATCATTTCTGTACACCTGACTCCCAGATCTACCTAGCCAGTTCTTATTCCTCTCCCAAGCTCCAGTCCTTTCAAATGCCTGCTGGACTTCTCCTCCTGAATGTGACATAGGTGTTTTATATTAAACATGTTCAAAAATAAAACTCATTATCTTTTACCCTAAATTCACCTCTCTTCCTAACTTACCCATTTCTCTCAAGGATATTCTTCCTATCACCCAGATTCACAATCTAGGAGTCATCTACTATGCACTCTCCTTCACTCCATAAATCTAACCACTTTTGAGGTCTTATTGATTTGACCTCCTTAACACCTCTAAAATCCATTCCCTTCTCACCACTCTAGTCTCACACTTCTATTGTTGTTGTTGTTTAGTTGTTTCAGTTCTTTCTGATTCTTCATGACTCCATTTGGAGGTTTCTTGGCAAAGACACTGGAGTGGCTTGTCATTTCCTTCTCTAACTCCTTTTACAGGTGAGAAAACTGAGGTAAACAGAGCTAAGTGACTTACCCAGAGTCTACAGTGTTTGAGGCCTGATTTGAACTCATGAAGATGAGCCTTCCTGACTCCAGGCCCAGCACTCTATCCACTGCACCACCTTACACATTAATTATTTTTTTCTGCTGAGCAATAGCCTTTTAATTTATCTCCCTGTGTCTAATCTCTCCTTTCTTCAGCTGATCATCTCAGTGAGTGACCAAACTGATATTCCTAAAGTACAAATATAACCATATCACTCCTCTGCTCAAGAAGCTTGAATGGTATCCCACTGCTTCAGTGGTAGCCATACTATTTGGGTAAAAATAAAACTCCTCTGTTTGGCAATTAAAACTCTTCAAAATCTGGTTACGCCCTCTTTTCCCAGGTACATTATTCATGGCTCTTCTTACCATGCTCTATGCTCTAGAGGACAGAGGTGGGGAACCTGTGGCCTTGAGGCCACATGTGACCCTCTAGGTCCTCAAGTACAGCCCTTTGACTGGGTTTGGATTCAGTCAACTTGAGGACTTAGAGGGCCGCATGTGGCCTTGAGACCACAAGTTCTCCACCCCTGCTAGCCTAACCAAACTGGCCTACTTGTATTCCCTGTACATGCTATCCAACCTCCTACCTCCTTGCCTTTGACTAGTGGTTGATATCCTTACCTCTGCCTTTTGGAACCCCTGACTCCCTTCGAGGCTTACTTTATGTGTAACCTTCTATAAGAGGCATCAGCTCATTCCCATAGGTAATAGTGCCCTCACTACCTAGTTAACTATGTATTTATTTCATTTGTATCCTGTATTATTGTGAATGTTATCTTCTTCTAGTAAACTACAAGCTTCTTGAGAGTAAGGATAGTCTCACTTTTTAACTCACATCCCCTAAATGTAGCACAGTCCCTACAATGTGGTAGATGCCTAATTAAATGTTTGTTGATTGACTAATTGATTGGTAAAGGAAATTACTTCACCAGAAGCTCAGATTTGGTACTTAAAAGAGCTATATCCAAGAGAACCACAACTGTTACTTTGCAATGGAGGATTTGGAATTTTTTAGAAAAAGAAGAAAAATTTTAAGCCCCAAATTTGTCTTGGACAGTCCATCCATGTTGGCCCTCTGTCCAGATTCAGGTTCTCTTTAACATGACTGAGACTTTTAAATACTTCTTGGATTATAGAAAACTTACTTTAAACAGTTCAGCATAAACCTTTCAGGTGTTAGCTTCATACCTCCGGTCTTTATTGAACTTTGACTTCAAATCATGCATTTTCCCAAATGGTGAAAGCCAAACTCCCAGCAAAAAGCTCTGTGCTTTTTTTTCTTTTTTCAGTTTATAACACCTTGGATTCTGTTATTTCTGCAAATCATCTGCATGGGAAAACTGAAGTTCCTGTTTGTTGGGAATTCCTAACAATTTTACAAGTAGGCACAAGTCAAATTAGAAAGAATGTCTCAGCTTGAGCACTAAAAAGAAAGAATGTGTGAAAATATGATGACTTGGACATAAAGTGAGGAAATTCCAGATGTTTCAGGGGAGCTTATGTTTATCTAGAGAAAAAAAAACACATGAAATTGATTCTGTTGCATTATTTTCTATTATTTAAATTTTAGCAAATATTCCACTCAAAGCATTTGCTTTAGTGGAAAAATGGAATGCCAAAAAAAAGAAGGCTATAAAGGGACAGCTAGGTGGCATAGTGGATAGAGCACCAGCCCTGGAGTTAGGAGGACCTAAGTTCAAGTCTGGCCTTAGACATTTATTAGCTGTGTGACCCTGGATAAGACACTTAACCTCGTTGCCTCCAAAATAATAATAATAATAATTTTTAAAAGAGAATATAACATTGGACACATATTCAGCTTCATTCTGGAAAGTGTTATGGATCTTCTTCAGGTAGATCAAAAGTCTCTATACCTGATAAGGGACTAAGGACTCAGTATCACTAGATCATGGACTTGGTCATAGAAGGAACCTTACATATCATCTAGTTCAATACCTCACTTTACAGATAAAGAGTAGTCCAATGGTTGGCAGAATCAGGATATGAACCAAATCCTTTTACTCTTTCAGGATATGACTTTGTCGAGTGTTCTTTCAAATGTAATGTACTGTCTTAGAAGACCCTAGTTCTAGTCCTGGTTCAATCGCTAACTAGTTTGATGACCTTGAGCAAGTGATTTCATTGCTCTGAGTTTCAGTTTTCTCATTTGTAAAAGTAGCATGTTGTACTAAATGACCTCTAAGGACTAAATTGCATCATTGTATAAAGTGGATTTTTAACTGTTAAAAGAAAAAGAAAAGAAAAGGTTGCAGGACAGATGAAGAGGAGATAGAAAAAAAGGGAAGGAAGAAGATTTATTTTCTTTTTTCATAATATTAATTTATTTTAAAGATTCTTTTTTTTTAATTTTGAGCTTCAAATTCTCTCCCTCTCTCTCACTCCTCCCATCCCCTGAAAAGGCAAGCAATATTATATCACTTATACATGTGAAATAATGCAGAACTTATTTCCATATTAGCTGGGTTGAAAAAAAAAACCCAAAAGAAAAATAAAGTGAAAAAAAATGTGCTTCAATCTGTACCCAGAATTCATCAGATTTCTCTTGAGGTGGATAATTTTTTTCATCATGGATCCTTTGGAATTGCCTTGAATCAATACATCAATCAGAGTAGTAAGTCTTTCAGAGTTGATCATCATTACAACATTGTTGTTACAGTGCACAGTGTTCTCTTGGTTCTGCTCACTTTGCCTTCACTTCATATAAGTTTTCACAGATTTTTTGAAACATCCTGCTAAATATTTCTTATCCTACAATAGTATTCCATCACAATCATATACCACAATATATTCAGCCTTCCCCAGCTGACGGGCATCTCCTCAATTTCCAGTTCTTTGCCACCACAAAAAAGAGCATGTAGGCCCTTTATCCTTTTCTTTGATCTCTTTGGGGTATAGTCCTAATACTGGTATTGTTAGGTCAAAGTATATGCACAGTTTTATCCTTTAGGAATAGTTTAAAATTGTTCTCCAGAACAGTTGGACCCAGTTCAAAATTCTGCCAACAACGAATTAGTGTACCTATTTTCCCATGTCCCCTCTATCATTTATCACTTTTCTTTTCTGTCACATTAGCAAATCTGATAGGTGTGAGGTGGTACCTCAAGAGCTTTTTAATTTGCATTTCTCTAATCAATATTGATTTAGGGTGTTTTTTTCATGTGTCTATTGAAAGCTTTGATTCCTTTCTATGAAAATTGCTTGTTTATTATCTCTTAATCATTTAACAACTGGGGAATGGCTTTTATTTTTATAAATTTGGCCCAGTCCCTATATATTTAAGAAATGAGGCCTTTATCAAAGAAATTGCCATAATTTTTTAGCCCAGTTTCCTGCTTTTTATATAATTTTAGCTATATTGGTTTTGTTCATGCAACACTATGTTATTGTCATGTAATTGAAATTATCCCCTGTCCATCCTGTGATGCTCTCTATCTCTTGTTTGGTCACAATCTCTTCCCTTATCCATAGATCAACAGGTAAATTTTTTAGTGCTACCCTAATTTACTTATGATATAACCCTTTATGTATAAATCATTTACCCACTTTCACCTTATTTTGGTATATGGTGTGAGATGTTGGTCTATGTCTAGTTTCTACCAAACTGCTCTCCACTTTTCCCAGTAATTTTTGTCAAATGATGAGATCTTTTCCCCAAAGCTTAGATCTGTGGATTTATCAAACAATAAATTACTATGGTCATTTACCACTGTGTATTGAGTAACTAATCTATTCCATTGATCCACCATCTATTTCTTAGCCAATACCATATTGTTTTTATGATTACCATTTTGTAAGATAGTTTTAATTCTGGTGCTGCTAAGCTGCTTTCCTTCACATTTTTTTCATTGATTCCTTTGATATTCTTGATTTTTTGTTCTTCCATATGAATCTTGTTATTTTTTTATAGGTCTGAAAATAATTCTTTGGGAGTTTGATTGGTATGGCAATGAATCAGTAAATTACCCTAGGTAAAATTGTCATTTTTATTATTTTGCTCAATCTACTCATGAGCAATTAATATTTCTCCAAACGTTTAGACCTGTCTTTATTTGTGTGAAAAATGTTTTGTAATTGTGTTCACATAGTCCCTGAGTTTATCCTGGCAAGCAGACTCCCAAGTATTTGATAATGCCTGCAGTTATTTTAAATTGAATTTCTCTTTCTATCTCTTCCTGCTGGATTTTGTTGGTAGTATGTAGAAACACTGATAATTTATGTGGGTTTATTTTATATCCAGCAACTTCCCTAAAGTTGTTCAACTAGTTTTTCAATTGATTCTCTAGAGTTCTCCAACTATAGCATCACATCATCTACAAAGAGTGATAGTTTGATTCCCCATTGCCTAATTTTATTCCTTCAATTTCTTTTTCTTCTCTTATTACTATAGTTGGCATTTCTAATACAATATTGAATAATAGTGATGATTAATGAAAATCACTTTTCTTTGACTTACTCATTCTTTAGAATTAGATTATATAGTTTCCAATTAATTTTTAATCTATGCTTCCATAGCCCTTAATTGAACATAATTTTTTGCATTATCATCTGAAAAGGGTGCATTTAATATTCCTACTTTTCTGCACTTGTTTGTGAGGTTTCTATCCCTTGATACATAGTCAATTTTTGTGAAAGTATCATATACACCTGAGGAAAAATTATATTCCTTTCTTTTCTCATTCAATTTTCTCCAGAGGTCTATCATATGTAAATTTTCTCTTTTTTTCTTTTTTAAAAACTTTTTTAAAAATTAACTTATTTTTAGTTTTCAACATTCACTTCCATAAGATTTTGAGTTCTAAATTTTCTCCCCTTCCCACCGCTCCCTCTACTTCAAGAAGACATGCATTCTGAATACCCCTTCCCCTAATCTGCCCTCCCCTCTATCACCCCCTTCTTCTCATCCCCTTTCTCTTCTATTTTCCTGTAGGGCAGAATAGATTTCTATATCCCACAACCTGTATATCTTATTTCCCAGTTGCATGTAAAAAGATTTGTTTTTAAAACTTTGGGTTCCAAATTCTCTCCCTTCCTCCCTCCTTACCCACCCTTGTTGAGAAGGCAAGCAACTCGATACAGGTTATACATGTGTAGTCATACAAAACACTTCCATAGTAGTCATGTTGTGAAAAACTAAGTATGTTTCCCTTCATCCTTTCCCACCCCTGACTTATTCTATTCTCTCTTTTGACCCTGTTCCTCCTCAGAAGTGTTTGCTTCTGATTAACCCCTCCCCCAATCTGCCCTCCCTTTTATCTTCCCCCCACTCTCTTATCCCCTTCCCCCCTATTTTCTTGGAAGGTGAGATAGATTCTCATACCCAATTGAGTCTGTATGTTATTCCCTCCTTAAGCCAAATTCAATGAGAATATGATTCACTCATTTCCTCCCACCTTCCCCCACTTCCTTCCACTGTAAAAGCTTTTCTTGTCTATTTTATGTGAGATAATTTACCCCATTCTACCTCTCCCTTTCTCCTTCTCCCAATATAATCCTCTCTCACCCCTTAATTTTATTTTTTTAGGTATCACCCCTTCATCTTCAACTCATCATGTGCCATCTATCTATCTATCTATCCATATATTTTTCCCTCTAATTACTCTAATACTGACAAAGGTCTCATGAGTTATAAATATCACCTTTCCATGTAGGAAAGTAAACAGTTCAATTTTAATAAGTCCCTTATGATTTCTCTTTCCTGTTTACCTTTTCATGCTTCTCTTCAGTCTTGTATTCAAAAATCAAATTTTCTATTGGGCTCTAGTCTTTTCATCAAGAATGCTTGAAAGTCCTCTATTTCACTGAATATCCATTTTTTACCCTGAAGAATTATACTCACTTTTGCTGGATAAGTGATTCTTGGCTATAATCCCATCTCCTTTGCCCTCCAGAATATCATATTCCAAGTCCTCTGGTCCCTTAATGTAGAAGCTGCTAAATCCTGTGTTATCCTACCTGTGTTTCCACAGTTCTTGAATTGTTTCTTTCTGACTGCTTGTAATTTTTCTCCTTGACCTGGGAACTCTGGAATTTGGCTACAATATTCCTAGGAG
>NW_020954576.1:87640347-87640746 GCF_900497805.2 Vombatus ursinus
TTCTATGGCTGGGACTGATTCATATTTTTCTTGGAAGCTTTGGATGTAGGAGCTTTGACTTTGTTGTTTTCTTCTAGTTGTATGTTTTGATCTTCTTTGTCACCAAAGTAAGATTCTACAGTCTGACTTTTTTTTCATTGTTTGCTCATGTTCCCAGCCAATTACTTGAGTTTTAAACTCTTTGTTAAGGTAGGAGTCTGCTTCCAGTGGGGAGAATGTACTATCCCAAGCTTCAGGGGTTTTGTGCAGCTGTTTTCAGAGATCCTTCTAGGGACCTGTACATTTTCGGTCCTTCCAAGGTGGTATGATCAAAGGAGAGCTGTTTACTCCTTTCCTTGCCTGTGCTCTGGTCTATGAGTGACCATAAGCACTCTTTTCTACCTTGGAACTGTGAGGAGG
>NW_020954576.1:87640825-87640972 GCF_900497805.2 Vombatus ursinus
CCTCTCCATGGCCAGTACAAGCTCCACCCTGTCAGCTTTCCTCCTCACCCCAGAAACACCACCCAGAATTGCGACCCAGATTACAACACAGGCAAAACAAGAGAATCCTGCCTCAGTGCCAGCAAAGAGATCCCTGCAATACCCCTC
>NW_020954576.1:87641019-87668820 GCF_900497805.2 Vombatus ursinus
TATTAGCCACTCAATCCCCCTCTACCTGTGGGCTGAGAGCTCCAGAAGCAGCCACCACCCTGGGGTTGCACTGGGACTGAGGCTGGACCAAGCTCTTCTCTTACCATGGTCAGACAGTCCTTTCCTACTGACCTTCTAAGTTGCCTTTGGCATTTGTGGGCTGAGAAGTCTGGAAACCACCACTGCTCACCTTGAATCAATCCCCTGAGGACTGCTCCGGGTTTGCTGAGGCCTGGTCTTTGCCTGCCTGGCCCACACTGAACTGTGGTCCTCTCCCAGCCTGGTGCAACAGATCTTTCCAATTAACCATTCAGGTTGTCTTGGGCTGGAAATTTGTTTCACTCTGTCTTTTTGTAAGTTTGGGTGCTTTAGAATTTGTTTAGAGCCATTTATTTTTACAGGTATTTGGAGGGGTTTGGGGGAGAGCTCAATCAGGTCACTGCTTTTATTCTGCCATCTTGGCTCTGCCCTCCCCCACCCCCTGCCCATCTAACTTTTCTAAGACCCTATTCATTTCCTAAATTTCCTTCTTATTTATTTTGTGGTTAGATTTATCTGACTCTGAGAGAGGAAAGTTGAGTATTTCCTCCTGTAACTGTTTAACTGTTCCTTTAAAAATTTGAATGCTGGGGCAGCTAGGTGGCACAGTGGATAGAGCACCAGCCCTGAAGTCAGGAGGACCTGAGTTCAAATCTGGCATCAGACCAAACACTTGACACTTACTAACTGTGTAACCCTGGGCAGGTCACTTAACCCCAATTACCTACAAAAAAAATTTGAATGCTATACCATTTGATGCATATATATTTAGTCTTGATATTACTTCACTGTTTCTGGTGCCTTTTAACAAAATGTAATTTCCTTGCTTCTTCCTTTTAATTAGGCCTATTTTTGCTTTTGCTTTGTCTGAGATCATGATTGCTACCCCTGCCTTTTTTTTCTTTTCCTCCCAAAGCATAGTAGAGTCTGCTCTAGGCCTTTATTTTAACTCTGTTTGTGCCTCTCTGTTTCAAGTGTCTTTCTTATAAACAATATATTGTTGGATTATGGTTTCTAATCCATTTTGGTATCTGCTTCTGTTTTATGAGTGAATTCCTCCCACTTACTTTACCAGTTATTACTATTAACTGTGCATTCCCCTCTATCCTATTTTCTTCTGTTCATCCTCAAAAGTCTGTTTTCCTTCTGACCACTGCCTCACTTAATTTACCCTCCCTTTTATCACCTCCCCCCTCATTTTCTCCTATCCCTTTTCCTTCCTACTTTCTTATTGGGTTAGATAGATTTCAATACCCAATTGAGTATGTACATATGTAGGTATGTGTATGTGTATTCTCCTCTGTTTGAACTAATTCAGATGAGACTGAGGTCCAAGAATTGCCTGTCTCCCACCCATAATTTTCCCCTCCATTGTAAAAAAAAAAATAAATAAAAACCTTTTCCTTTATGTATCTCTTTTATGTGAAATGAATTTCCCCATTCTTCATTTCCCTTACCTCTTCTCCTGCTGAATCTCTCTTTCTCACTCATTTATTTTTTCAGGGATTATCCCAACATAATTGACTCATTTCTGTGCTCTCTGTCTATGTAGACTCCTTCTCAATGCCCTCATAATGATAAAGTTCTTAGGAGTTATAATTGTCATCTTCCCATGTAGGAATGTAACCAGTTTAACTTTATTGAGTCCTTTATGATTTCTTTCATGTTTACCTTTTTATTCTTCTCTTGAGTCTTATATTTGCAACTCAAATTTTCTATTCATTTTTAGTCTCTTCATAAGGAATGTTTGAAATTCCTCTATTTCCTTAAATGTCTATTTCCTTCTGTGAAGGATTATATACAGTTTTGCTTGGTAGGTTATTCTTGATTATAATTTTACTTTCTTTGCCTTCCAGAATATCATATTCCAAGCCCTCTGCTCCTTTTATGTGGTATCTGCTAAATCTTGTGTGATCCTGACTGTGGCACTACAGTATTTGAATGGTTTCTTTCTGGCTTTTTGAAGTATTTTTTCCTTTGATCTGGGAGGTCTGGAATTTGGCTATAATATTCCTGAGAGTGTTCATTTTGAGATCTCTTTCAGGAGGTGATCTGTGTATTTTTTAAATTTCTATTTTACCCTATGGTTCTAAGATATCAGAGAAGTTTTCCTTGACAATTTCTTGAAATATGATGTCTAGGCTCCTTCTTCGATCATGGCTTTAGGGAGGCCAATAATTCTTAAATTATCTCTCCTAGTTCTACTTACAGGCCAGTTGTTTTTCCAATGAGATATTTCACATTTTCTTCTATTTTCTCATTCTTCTTTATTTTGTTTTATTGTTTCTTAATGTCTCATGGAGTCATTAGCTTCTGCTTACCCAATTCTAAATTTTAAGGAATTATAGTCTTCAATGAGCTTCTATAACACTTTTTCCTTTGGCCAATTATGCCTTTTTTTTTAGAAGTTATTTTCATCAGCATTTTTTGTGCTTTTAAAAAACCAAGCTATTAATTGTTTCAAAATTTTCTTGCATTGCTCTCATTTATTTTCCCTATTTTTCCTCTACCACTCTTATTTGATTTTTAAAATATTGTTGTTAGCTCTTCAGGGAGGGACTGTCCCAAGCTTCAAGTTTCTTCACACTACTCTTTTCAGAGCTACTTCTGAGGAGTGGGGTGGGTCTTTGGAAGTTTTCAGTGCTTTCAAAGTAGTGTTATCCAGGGAGAGGTGTAGATAGTGCTCTCATGGTCTATGCTCTATTCCTTACCTAGGAAGGATCCCTGATCCCTTGCAGCCCCAAGTAATAATGCTCTTCAGGAGGCCTTCTTCATTGTGACTACAAGTGCATTCCTCTCTGCTCTGGAATTGTGTTCTGGAAGTGGGTATAAGCAATGGAGTTGCCAAACATTACCCTGTCCTGTGCCCAGTTCTAACACAGGGGTCCTCTATAACTGCTTTCTCATCATTTGCCAGATCTCCTTATTGTCTCTGGCTTGAGAGCTGCTGCTACTGTTACTGCCTCCATGGCCCACATCTGGTGTTGCTGCTATGTGGTCTTTGGGCCAGCCCCCATCCCGGTGTCCCAGACCTCCCCTTATGACCTCCTAAGTTGTGGTGGGCTGGAAAAATGGCTCACCCTGACTTGGTTAGCTCTGCTGCTCCAGAATTTAATTCAAGGTGTTATTTTAAAGTTATTTGGAGGGGAATGTTGGAAGAGCTTGGCTGCTCCCTCTACTCTGCCATTTTGACTCCACCCCCAGAAGTCCTTCTGTGGAGGATTGAAAACCAAGAGTGAAGGACATATGAAAAAAGACAATATCTGCCTCCAGAGAAAGAACTGATAAATAGAAGTATGCGTAGAATAGTACACACACATACACACACACACACAACCTCCTATTTGAGTCTAATGTTAGCCATTTCTCTTGCTTTGTCAGTTAACTTTTCATATGAACATGCCTTATCTCCCCCAAAAGAATGTAAACTTCTTGAAGGCAGAAGTCAGAGTTTTACACAGTACTTTTTCTGGGTCCTTTGCAATGCTTATTACAATAATTTGCCCATGGTTGCACTCAAGACATGCTTGTTGATTGATTCTTTCTCTTTGCCTCTATCTCTGAACTGTGGGTCCAAAGGATTTTATAACTTGGAGCTAGAAGGTACCTTATAGATAAATACTGTAGATCATCATATGCTCTAGGAGATATTATTGTGAATAACTAGAACACAGCAACAATGGATAGATTAATTACAAGTGTATTCTGAGCTATAATCATGGCAAGATAAGTAGGGGTTTGATTCAAGTATAAATGAATTTGTAGGATGCCTAATTGGTGCTACAGGCATGGGAGATAGTAGCTATGAATCATAGCTCCAGATGGAAATGTGAAGGAAGACTACTCCTAGATGGACTGGATTTAGGGAATTTGGAGCCATATAAATTCTCTTTCCATAGGTTACCAGGATTTTGTGACTATGGGCACTTCTCATCAAAGCTGAAGCCAGGGGAAAAGAATAAGGATGGAGTGATTGGAGAATTCCAATATTTAAACTTCAGTTAGCACAAGCTAGGTTCCAATTGGTGTGGGAGTTGGAAGTATGAGATTATCCTGCTTTCAAGTATTGGGTCTAGAAGGGACTTAGGAATTATTCCCCCCGTGGAAATCCCTTAATGGATAGGACACAAAGGAGAGGGGACAGAATCAGAGGATTCATGAAACATCTGTACCTCATTTCTTGAACACATTTGAAAGGGATAAGGTAGGAAGTGGCATCTGATCAGAATCAGGGACAGCTACCATAAGCTCCTACCCATTCCTAGTGTTTTACATTAGCTCTCCTTAAGAGTGAAAGGAGCTATCTACCCCAAATAATTAAAGGCTCTTGGGGGACATTTTGTGTTCTTAGAAGATGTGCTGTCCCACTATATAATCATTGTTCTTCTTATATCAAAGACTCTTTCTCTGTGTGTGTGTGTGTTTCTCTCTCTTTGTTCCTTGTCTCATCAAAATTCCCATGAGTTTAGTTATCTCAAATTCTATGTCCCAGACAGAACACCTAATCTCCTCCCCCATCTGCACTTCAATCCATCCTTTCTCCAATTTTTTTTTGTCTATGGAATCACAGGTTTTGAAAGTTCAGTATCATCTTCAACCCTTCCTTCTCCCACAATCCCATATCCAATCAGTTGCCAGGCCTTAAGTATTCTATTTCAATAACACCTTTGGCACATTTCCTTTTATTTTCACTCAACCATCACCATAGTCCAGGTCTGCATTGCTTCTCAGTCTCCTAAGCTCTTCCAAAGTACAGGTGTGGCCATGTTTCTCCTTGGCTCAAAAAATTTAAGAGGTTTTTGTTTTGTTTTGTTTTTGTGTTGTTGTTGTCTGTAGGATAAAATACAGAAAAACTAATGGAGCTAGGTAGAGTGATTGATAGTACTTTGCGCCTGGAGTCAGGAATACCTGAGTTCAAATTTGGCCCTAGATATTTATTTACTAGCTGTGTGATTCTGGGCAAGTCACTAATCTCTATCTGCTTCAGTAATAATAGCACCTACCTCCCAGGGTTGTTCTGAGGATAAAATGAAATAATATTTGTAAAGTACCTGTCACATAGTAGGCCTTAATAAATGCTTCTTTCTTGCCTGTTTAAAGCTCTTCACAATCTCCCTTCAGTTTACTTTTACAGTCTTATTTCATATTACTCATCCTCAAACACTCTGTATCCTTGTCAAATTGACCTGTTTGATCTATCTGAAAATTGGGATTTGATTTCCCACCTCTATGCCTTTGCATAGGCAGTCCCTAAGGCCTGCAATCTATTCCTTTCTCTTTAGACCTTTATAAGCCTTATCATACTTCAAAGTTTAACTCTTAAACTACCTCCAACAAAAAACCTTACCTAATCCATTAGCTTTGGGTACCCTTTCCTCCTTAAATTAGCATGATTACATTTAATTATTTCCCATTGTCTTCCCCAGTACAATGCATATTCCTTATGTATGAAGCTGTTTTTATGTATCCCCATTGTCTAGGAAAGTACCTTAATTATAACAAGTGCTTGGTAAATGCTTGTTGAATTGGATTAGAAACTGCCAATTAATCTAAAAGGGAAAGTTCCTCTGCCCACCTAGTGCCAGTATCCATTGGTCTGTCTCTATTGTTTCTCCTGTGTTTCTTGCCCTCCACTGGTTAAAGATGCCTCCAACCCCAGGTGCAAAAATTCCTAGTTATAGCTCTGAGAACAGTAATCAAGAATGTGAGAGGTGAGTGGAGAGGAAGTACTTCTGAACAGACTTCAGGCAAATGTAAACCCCAATAGGAAGTCACAAACAGCCAAGCCAACTGCAGCTGCAACAGTATATCAAAGAAAAGCCTTTATTTAAGCTCAGAAATGGTTTATAGTTTAGTACCTGGCTCTCAGTTATAGCTATCCCCTCTAAAATCAATCTTATTAGGAGAGGAGAATAGTAACAGGGATAACCCCAAAGTCCTGACTTGTTGTTTGTATGATTGTTTGTTTGTTTTTTTTTGGGGGGGGGGAGATGAGGCTTTTATAGTGTGTGGTATCATTTCAATTTGTGCAAATTTTCTTCCCCCTTTTGATTTGCCTAATGTATTCTCTGACATCTCTATAAATTTCTGTCTATGTGGGTCCATCATCACAGGCTATGTAATAGGAAATACGTTACAACACGCACTCACTCACTCATTCAACAAATACTTATGGAGTTCCTGCTGTATGGAAAACATGGTACAAAGGGCTGAGGGAGACATGAAGGTAAATAAGACTATCATTGTTTTCAAGGAGCATATTGTCAAGTAACGGAAATAAGATGTACAGAAGTAATTATAATATAAAAGAGAACATGACAAAAGAATAATAGAAACATGAGCTAACTTCTAGGGGAAATATAGAATAGTGGAAAAATTGCTGGATTTTGAGTGAGAAAACTTGGGTTCAAATTCTGGCTTTACCATTTAATCCATATGTCAATCTGGACGACTCACAATCTTTCTGGGCCTCTGTTTCCTCAAATGCAGAATGAGGATTTTGGACAAGATAACTTTGAAAGTCATTTCTATCTCTAAATCTATGATCTTTTGAGATATCTAACCGGTTGGCTGAAGGAAGTCCTCATAGACACAGCATTTGTGCTTGGTCCAGAAGTATGGATAGGGTTTTAGCAGCTGGAAGTTGGGGGCTAAAGTGGTGAGAATGGCACCAGGAGAAACATTATGAGTGAAAGTAGAGAGTAGAGAGTACCTGGGATAAATATATGGAATAGTGAGTGTTTTCATTTGAGTGAGGAGTAAGGTATACATGTATATATCTATATATACATATATAGACATACATACATACAAACACACACACACACACACACATGCAAAAGCTCCATAGATAGATCTACCTATCTATTCTCTGTCCACTCATGATATCTTTCTATTTACTTCTCTCTCTCTCTCTCTCTCTCTCTCTCTGTCTATCCCCCCACATACTGTATTACTCAGTCAAATGGAATATTTATCTATATATGGATATCTATCTATCTAGAATGAAATAATGTAGCAAGGCTATGTTTAAGCAACATTATGGAAACCCTGCCTTGCATGCCAAACAAAAGAAGTCGGACTTCATTCAATGTATACACCATTATGAAAGCAATCCCTATATGTAGATCTGACCAAGTCACTCCTTACTCAATCAACTCCAGCAGCAACCCATTGCCTTTAGGATAAACTATAATCTCCTGTTTAGCCCTTAAAGCCAGTGGGTACTGGTAAATGTTTAATAACTTACTGGGGAAAAATGTATAGAGGATACACTTTTAAGTTTAATTTGAATTATTAACCTTTTCTCTATCATTTCAGTCTAGGCAATCAACAAAACAACAAATCAAGCCCAGATCTGTAGTGTTTGCTGATTTCTTGAGGCACAAATGCTCAAACTGAAGATTTAACAATTGACTTTCATAAGCTGCTTCAAACTGGTTCTAGCCACTCCTTCATAGTCCTACTCCAAGGTACCTTTCTAGCCATGTAGTCCATTACTTTCTCTCACATACTGCAATCTAGCCACATTGGCCTTTCTGTTACTCCCACCAGGACATTGAATCTCATCTCCATGCCTTTGCATGGCTATCTCCCAATGACTGAATGCATTTCCTCTCATGCTTACCTCATAGAGTACCTCTCTTCCTTCAAGATATAACTCACACATCACCTTGTAAATGCAGTCTTTCCCACTCCATCCCATCTCCAACTGCTAGTGCTTTCCTTCCTAAATTTTCTTTAATTTGACTATTGTCTATTTATTGTATTTATTTTCTTTATATTTATTCTGAATATGCTTATATGTGTACTTGTCTTTCTTATTAGATCATAGGCTTCTCATGAACAGTGATTATTTTATCCATTATATTTTTGTCCCCTGCACCTAGTACAGTGCCTGGCAAACAGTGAGCACTTGATAAATGACTGATATTTTTCAGCAAAAATTTAGCTGATTGTTGCCACTTTTTCTCTTCTTTATTGGCTCATAAGCTCATTGATAGCAGGGTTTGTGGTACATCTATATTTATGTATTTGGCACTTAACATAATAAGTTGCATGTAGTAAGTGACTATAAATATGTATATATAGCTCAACCAAATTGAATTAAATTAGATGACTAGATCTGTGAGCATTTGGAAGATTACTTGGGCAGAGTTTTGTAGTATGGATTGGGAAAAAAGGCTAGTGAAGGAGAATACTAGAGGGAGGAAAAGACCATAGAAATCCATCTCATTACTCTAAATTATCACTTTGATCATCTAAGACAGAACTGACCCATATTACATTTGAATTACAGAGCATTTGTTTCTGTTGCAAATGCTTTGGTAGCCTTGCTAGGTAGCAGGGGAAACCTTGCCTGTGATTTAGCAAAGAACCTGACATAATGCCTGGGTATTGGTTACAATTGTGCAAGGCTTGGCAAAAAAGGGTCAGGAGAAGGAATCCAGAAAATCAGAGTCTGACAGATTCCTTGGAAATAAAGGAGACAAGTCCAGAGAAGTCAGTTAAGTCAGAGAAAAGTCAGATGTAATTTCAGGCAAACAGAGCTCAAGCAAATATTCAAATGTGGCACTAGTAAGTAAAATGGTAAACTCTTTTACTATGACAGGGTCCTTTTTCTTATTATTTTGTTTTAATCTGTATCTTTAATATAGAGATAAGCCCATAGGTATTGATCATAGGCAGAAGGTCAGAGGCTTCCAGATGAATCTTGCTGCCCTGACTGAGGCAGTGACAGAGATTCCAGGATAACCTAATTGTGTAGTAATCTACCTATGTGGGTTTGTTTCAGTTATTTTTCAGTCATGTCTAACTCTTCATGTCCCCATTTTGGGTTTTCTTGGCAGAGATGCTGGAGTGGTTTGCCATTTCCCTCTCCAGCTCATTTTATAGATAAGGAAACTAAGGGAAACAGAGTTAAATGACTTGCCTAGGGTCATGCAGCTAGAAAGTGTCTGAGGCCAGATTTGAATTCAGGAAGATGAGTCTTCATAAGTGATAATAAGATAATTCGTACACAGTCATGGATATCCATAGAGCATGGGCCAGATGTGTCCAGCCGTGTTGCCATACCCTACAGTAAACAACCATTGGCTCATGATAGCTACCAAAGACTGATCATACAGCTCTGGTATTATTACTATCTTTGTTTCACTAATGTGTTGCCCTGTGGCACCGCTCTGCCTAGTAAGAAGAAAAATGTCAATTATTGAATTGGAAATGCTCCATCCTACACAGCAGCTAAATGTTCCTTAGGATTTGAAGACTCAAGTGGCTCAGAGACCCAGCCCAAACAACAAAGTTTGGAAACACTGGCAAAGATCACAGCTGAAGGAGCATGACTATAATTACAGCACTTTTAAAAATGATATTATGCAGATGTACAAAATCACCTGTGTAGTAATTTGCTGAGTTTCCTTCCTTGTCAGAATTCAACCACTGAACAGGGAACTGATCAAACAGTAATTTAAACTTTTGAAACATGTCTCTGGTGCCTTCTTTTTTTTTTTTAAGTATAAATGAAGCAGGGAAGGCAGCCAATTTTGTATGTGATTTTAATAAAAATACTCTATCCTTAGGTCTTGTGATTTCCAGCAAATGTATAGCACATAGTACATCAAACTTCAAATAAAACTAAGCATACATTTTTGGGGGGTTCTGATGAGCTCACACACCGCTCTTATTTCTCTCTGGTGGTTACTCTGAGTTCTAGTTCAAGATATTGGGGCTTTGTTTTCTAGCATTGTTTTTTCACACACCCATATTTGTTCTGCCTGTACAACATTAACTTAATTGGTTGGAAAGTGAAACAATCTATCCCCAAATTGTTCCATCTAAAGGACCAGTCGTAACACTTGGCATATGGATAAATCCAGGGCAGAGCTTGCCACTCAGTTGGGCCTGATTAGAAGAGGCAGGCTGAGATAAGGGAAGTATAGTTTCTCAAGGTCAGAGTAGATTATACGTCAGTTCTGTGGGTTGTGAAGGCAAGAGGAAAGGAGGCTGTGCTTATGAGATGTCAAGCTCAACTCAGAGATCAAGAATATAGGCTGGAAAGTCACAACTTAAAGGGCACATAGGTATCATGGCATCAGCAATCAGGATGGATATTCTAACCACCATCTTCCTCTGTAATCTCTTTTTCTTCCAATATATTCTATGAATCCCTACCAAGTCATTCATACTTGTCACATTGTTGCTCTGCTCAAAAATATGCAATGGCTCCTATTGCTTAATAAATAAACAATAATACTTTGCACTTACATAACACTTTAAGTTTTGTAAAGTGTCAGTTTTGTAACATGTAGTCTTTGATCTAATCTTCCCAATAACCCCATGAGATATGTCCTACAGATCTTATCATTTCCATTTTACATATGAAGAAAATAGGACTCTAGAAATGTAGATAATGAATGTCAGAGGCAGGATTCAAATTCAGATCTCTCCTGACTCCAGGTCTATTATTTCTCACTAAACCACATTTTCTTTCAAATAAATTCCTAACTCCTTACTTTGACATGCTAAGTTTTCCACAATTTGATCAATCACAAATTGATCCATGACTCTTTCCAGCTATATCTACCACTCCACTTCTTGTCACACTCAATGTCTCAATGTCTCCTTGACATTTTTGACATCCATGGTTTCCTACATCTCAGTCTTTGATCATGTTATTCTCTATGTCAGAAATGCCTTCCAGCCATCATTGCCTATTGAAATAATCCCCATTTTTCAAGGTACATTTTAATTGTCATCTCCTCTACAAGACTTTCTTTGAACCATCCCAACTAAGAACAGCACAGTAAAATTGAGATTTTTGATTTTTATACATGGGGCAAGTATCACAAATTTTGCCCAGTCCAAATGGAACAGAATGTGTTCTAAGTTGGTGGGTAGAGTTGAAGAGATGTCATTCAGGGTAGGGAACAGGGGGAAGTAAAGCACCCAGGACACCCCTGCAAGGAAACAACTTGGGAGGATACATATGGGGACTGGGAAGTATAGAGGATGAGTCCAAGGAGCCCACCCCGGTCTATATGGTATTTTTCTATTTTAACTGACTTCTTTCTCTAATAAGGTGCTTAACTCTGAAGAAAGAAAACAAGAAAGAGAAGGGGGGAAGGAAGGAAGGAAGAAGAAAAGACTATGAGTGAAACATTAAAATATACACATATAGTGAGATTCTGGACTTACTTTTCCAAACCCACAAATACGCTAGGCTGTCAGAGCCCCAGAACAAAATTAGCTACATCTTGTTCTTCAGGATTCTAGGGGTACCCCTGTAGGGTCAAGGTGTCTCTCTAATTCTTTTAGTTTGAGCACCAATTCTGATGTGTTCCCTCCTTTACATCACTGTTACAAGTAATTAGCGTGCTGATATCAATTTAACTAGTTAATATCAGTTAGCTTTTACAAATGGATAGTTACTGAGAAGACAGGACAGGAATAGAACTTATAAAGAATTTCCTCCCAACTCCACTACTCCCTTTACCACCTTGGTCCCTAAGAAGAATGGGCTCAAACTTAAAGCAATTACTAACAAGCTATCACCTTATCAGGTTCGCTTTCAAATGTAGCATAGTCAATAAATTGAATTACCTTCTTACTCTCAAGACCACATTGATACACTGTTGGGCCAGTTGCCATAGATTATTCCTTGGAACTGTTCTACACACTGGTTATGGATGCCAGGAAACTATATTAAGGATTCCAGCTTCTGTACCTATGGTTGATGTTTCTTCCAACCTTTAGAAATCTGTTCCATCTCCAATACTATGTTACCAAAGACCAGGAAAGAATGAGACTGAGATAGGGTAAATGATTTACTCATGGTTACACAACCAGAAAGTGCCTCAAGCAGGATGTGAATTCAGGTTGAATTCTATACAGTATGCCACAATCTGTCTTCAACCTATCTTTCTAAGCTGATTATATGTTATTTTCCACCATATGATGCACACTCCAGCCAAACAGACCTACTGGCTGTTCCCTTCTGTATCTTTGAATCAGCCTTGCATCCTTTCGTCTTCTCCATAACTTGGAATCCCTACCTCCCTTGAAGCCTCAACTCATGTTATAATCAGACATATGAAAGTATAAAATATCTGATTTACTATATCTTTGTAAAACAAGTCAAGCAGTCTTCCTAATATTTTCCCCTTAAATAGTTGAAAAAAATTGTGATTTTGTCACCAACACAGATACCAAACCTCTACCCCATAGTGGATATTCTTCATGATTTGCTATGGCCAAAGCTTTCATCTGGTGGCTAGCCTTTTGAGAAATAGTCTTTCCAATCAAAGCTAGGGGTGTCAGTAGAATAATACACACAATTTGTTGGCCATACTTGAAGCTTAAAGCTTGACTGAGGCCTGGCAGACCTTGTGCTCAACTGATATAATCTTCAAGAATCTAAAATCATCTCTAAGCCACAATTAGTTTAATTAAATTCAACAAACATTTATCAAATGCCTATTGTGTACCACATTAGTGTCAAAATCAAGCAGAAATCTGTCACCAACCAGTGGGACTATGCTACATTTGTATTTGTAATTCAAATACAGAGGCAAAAAAGAAATAGTCCCTTATATTCTTGGAGCTTATATTCTACTGAAGTATCAGGATAAGAATTCAAAAAAATCTTTTTATTTTATTAATACTTATTACGATCAAAAGAATGTACCAAATAAATGCTTATATACATTACTATAATTTAAAAAACCCACAACAACTAAATAATAAACTGGTTGGTGACAGATTGTCAATATATCCTAGTGTTGTGGCTTATGGACAGATACAAAACATGACTTTCTTCCTTCTCATGTGTGTGATCCTCATGACTTTCTCCCCAAGACAGAATGGGGCTTCAGCATTGAATCAGAATGCAATTTACCTTGTGTGTCATAAGTTAGGGTCTTTTTTTTTAAGTGGGAGGGTTGCGGTTTATGTGATAGTCCTATTATATTCTTCCTTGGTCAGACCATATTTAAGAATTGTGTTTAGTTCCTGGCACTGCATTTTAATGATGACATTATTAATCTAGGGAGCATTCTGAGAAGAGCAGTGAGAACAGTAAAAGACTTGGAAGCCATACCCCATGAGGATTATTTAAGGAAACCAGGAGTGTTTAGCATTAAGAAGAGAAGGCAGAGGGAATGTGATATTTGCTTTCCTTCAAGTATCTGAGGGACTATCATGTGGAAGAGGGTTTATACTTGTTATACTTGGTCCCAGGGAGCTGAAGTAAGAACACTGTGTAGAAGTCACAAAGAGGCAGATTTATGAACTAACTTACTAACAATTCTAGCTATCCAAATGTGGAATTGGCTGATTGGGTTGGGGTAGGGGTGGTAGAGGTAGTGAGTTGTCTATTCTTTTAGCACTATGGGGAAAGGAATAGCTTTGTATTGCTTCTGTCTCCATGTTGGTAGATGCAGCCCCAGCATAACTGAAATATTGATAGTTTTCTTAATAAATAAATAAATAAATACTTTGAACAAATATGACTGCTGAATGAAATCTTCTCCCCATAGTTTGATATTTGATACTTTTGGCAGTCCAGTTCCAAACTACCTTTCAGATGATTCCTCTTCATGCACCCTGCTGCCAAACTGATTTACTCACTAATTTTAAATTCTCAAGCCTTAATCACAGATGTGAGACATAACTACAGCCGGATCCAATTAATGATGAGGTTCTTAGCCAATGAGCAATTTAGAATGTGCGTTAAGACAGTCAAAATGCAAAAATAGTGGGTGATGTGCCACTTTTAGCTCCAGCAGAGTCCATTGTGTCTGAACAGACAATAAAACTATGTGCTGTGTGGGCACTGCAACATCACAGGACCCACATCAGTGAGATCATAAAACTATTAGAGAATTGAAGTTAGAAATGACATTCTTAGAGGCATGTCAATCTTATCAATCCGTTGTGATAGCAATCAAAATTAAGAGTTCGTCAATTCTGGCACATGAAAGTCATGAGCTATCACTGCACCTTAAGGAATGGTGAAGATGAAGGTAAAGATGAAGTTGAAGAATTCAGAGACATAGGAAGACTTATATGAACTGATACAGAACAACAAAAAAGGAACAAAAACTGGAATGATGTACAATAATGAAAGTGAAGACAAAATTAAAATAGCAACAGAATTTGGGTAAACGTTATTTTCCAGATTTCCAGGTTTAAAATACATTTTGTTCCTTTATATTAAGAAATGACAAACTATAATAACATAAGGTTTATACATAAAATTGCAATGATTTGATTAGACAATTTTACTTAACTTTTTTTTTTCTAAATGCAGATCGACAGATTGTCAATATATCCTAATGTTGTGGCTTATGGACAAATACAAAAATTGACTTTCTTCCTTCTCATGTGTGTGATCCTCATGACTGAGTTATTTAGAGGAAAATCATGGATGTAACAAAAAAGTTGTATCAATTAATATCAAAAATTAAAACAAAATTCAGCATTCCTACTGCTTGACTATTTTTTTTCCATTAAACAAATGAATGCAAATATCACATTCAAATTCTCATTTTTTCAATGTATTTTTTTTTAAAAGCAAGGAAGTAGGGGTTCAAAATTGACTATGAACAATGCTTCACTTTTCCATCCTGGAAAAAACCTCAAACTTCATCCAAGCAAAATTCATCAAGTAAAAGATGCCTGAAAAAGCACATTTCTATCAATTCTATCGTATTAAGATGAATTTTCCAAACTGGATAGGATGGTCCATTGACATTTTTAGCCTGGGAATTTTTCCAGGTTTTCCAAAAAGTTTGTCCCACATGGAAAACCAGAAGGTTTTCATGGGCCAAGACTGAAGCTCAATTGTTTGGTATAATGCCAACTCAGGTGCCAAGGGCCTTCAAAGTCCAATTTCAATTTTCGCAGGAAACAAAAGCCATTGATTATTTTTCCAGTCAACACTCATTTTCTGAAACATCATCACAACCAAATAAGGAATTCCATAAGCCTGATTCTATGACCCTTTAGTATTGAGAGCAGCTTATTAAAGCCAACAGTAGAAAGGCCTTAGTGGCTTTATCCTGGGTTTATGCCTGTGTACATAGGTTTTGATATAGAACCTGACCACAAAGCATGTGTGTTGGCCATGGGACACAACTGAGGCTGGTTGTGTGGTCAGCCTGGTCAGAAATAGAGGAGTAATGGAGACAGTAACAGGCCAAGCTTGAAAGACCTTCATCAAAGCTCTTGAATAAATTTCCATAATACCATGACTTTGGGCAGAATTTCCATAGGTAGTATAACACTATGGTTCCATTGCCCTGTGGAAAAAGCACTAAAATTACATGTGCTTTTTTTAATTTATTCTGTAAAAATGTGTACTCTATGCAAAGATTGTGTTACTAACCAAAACTATATGACTTGACTCAGTGCTTGCCCTTATTCAGTTTGTCATCTAGTTGAAAAGATAGGATACTGATTAACCAATAGATCAGTTACCTCCTAAGGGAGTCTGATCCTGAGCATAAGTATTTTGCTTATGGTACTATAGTCTCAGTTTGTTTTTCTTAAAAAAAAACTTCTTTAAGTGACTTTTGAAGCTATATAGGCACAGAGGCCACATTTTCTAAACCAAAATTTGGGACACATGGGACGATAGAATAGGATAGTCTTTATACAAAGCCTTCCTAGAGTTCACTTTCATTTCTTGAAACCAGCACTGTCCTGGAAAATCTTGGACATATGGTCACCTTATGCACATGAGACTATGTTTTCTCTCAGTAGGGGAGATTACTAGCTCCAGCTGGGCAGCTTTCATTTGAATGTAAAAGGTTGGGACAGATGACTTTTAAGGTCCCTTCCAGAGTCTATGATTCTGTAGGAACCTAACTGAAACACTAGATCATGGGTTCAAAGAGAATTTTGGAAGAAGATGTTGAAGAGAGGGAGATTATTTCTTGTGTTGTTGTTTGGTTTGGTTTGGTTTAGGTTTTTTGGAGTTCTGTAGCCCTAAAATATATATCCAAATATCCATACATACATGTTATGTATATGTATATGTGTCTATGTATGTGTATATACATATGTATATGTGTATGTATACACACATATAGGCTCCAGACACAAAAGTGAGAATTGGCCAGTATTTATTTTCATTGCCAAATCTTCCAGGCCCAGGCTTCTCAACATATAGGTTCTTTGTTAATAGCTACTTCATCAAGAATAAGAACAAAATGAACTGTTCCAGTTTTTAAAATAAGGTTGTCTGATTTCAAAGGTTTCTGTGATGAAAGATTTGTGGTGTGCTAATTATAATAGAGCATGTGAAAAAATGCATTTAACAGAGTGTCCCTTTCCTCTTTCATGAGCTTCCTCATAGGAATCCATTGTCCCCTTCCTACTTTGTGTTGTTTTCCACTTTCGAGTCTAAAACCCTAGCTAATTTCACCATCCATCTAATTTCTCTACTGTACTTATTTATGGTCTCTGGAGAAAGTCACAAAAGCTAGGAAGGATAATTATCACACTAAATGACAGAGTCAGCAACCAAAAAGATCTTAACAGACACAGCCAAATGGAATAAAATGAAATTTAATAGGGATAGGGACAAATATAAGGTTCAATCCCCACCTCCAACACACATGAGCTGTGTGACTGTGGGTGAATCTCTTAACCTCTCAGTGTCTCAGAAAATACCATAAGACCTCCTGCTATAGAAGAGTTTCCTGTTTGCATTGGTGGAAGGATTGTCCACACTGGGAGTTCCTTACACAAATAAAATCACCAATCTGTACTCTCACTTCTCCCCTCAAAAAATGTAAAGTCTTATGCTGCTGTTAAGTTGTGTCCAATTCTTTGTTATCCAGTGGATCATCCTGTCCGTGGGGTTTTCTTGGCAAAGATATTTGAATAATTTACCATCTCCTTCTCCAGTGGATTAAGGCAAACAGAGGTTAAGTGACTTGCCCAGGGTCACATAGGTAGTAAATGTCTGAGGCTAGATTTGAACTCAGGTCTTCCTGACTCCAGGCCAAGCACTCTTCATTAAGCCATCTAGCTGCACCTAAAGTCCTATATATGAATTTAAAGAAAATCACTTTTTAAGATGGAGAAGGTATGGCTAAACAATAGTTCATCCAAAAAATACGTCTTACCTTCTGTAAGAGGCCCTTTCCAGCTGTCTCTCCCTTTATGCCTTAACTAGTGCTTTCCCTCTGAGATTTCCTCTATTTTACCACGTATATATCTTGTATGTTCAGTGTAGCTTACATGTTAACCATCCCATTAGAATGTAAGCTCCTTGGGACAGGGACCATGTTTTTATCTTTCTTTGTATTCTCAGTGCTTAGCACAGTGCCTCACATACAGTAAGTGCTTAGACTTGTAGGTTTGACTTGGGGTTTTTGTGGACAACAAGCCATTCATTCCCAAATCTCAATTACTATTCCTGCATCATTTTCTGGGTTCCAGACTTACATCTTCAACTCCTACAGGACACTGCCTAGACAAGTCAATAGCAGTAGTGTAGACATTTGTTTAGACATGGCTTGGATGCTTTCTGAGCTTCCTTGAAACTCTGATATTCTATGATTCTGCATTTGCTTCCTTCACTTCTAAAATATATACAACACATAATCCCAGGCTCACTATTACATATGTAATTTGGATGACTCAAGTCCTATTCTCTTAGGCTCAGACCTGTTAGCCTACCTTTCCCCATCCTCCAAAGGAGTCCTCTCTGGTACCCTGAAGAAGGTGGGAGGGGAAAGACTCTTTTGCCATTGGCTCAAATTTCTGTTTTAGGGGCCCAGCGACTAACCTCAGTGCCATTTATTAGTTAGCATCATATTAACTTTCATAAAGGAATATTTGCTTTAAAGATACAGCAAGAATAAGGTACAAACACTCTCCCAATGCCTCAGGATCACAATGCTCTGTATATCACCTCAGTGTGGGTAGGGGTGGCAGTGGGGATAGTAACTATGCTCACAGCATAGCTCAATATGGCATTGGTCCCACCAAGTTCAAGTTCAAAGCCTTCAGTGCTAGCTTCTGCTGGACTGGTATGCCTGATCCATGGTTCTCAAGGTTTCTCTGCTGAGATGGCTGTATCCTCCAGCTTGGACTCCTGAACTCCCAGATCCTCATGGCTCATGCTTCCAGGCCAGATTGGAGACTCTACTCCCTGTACCTAGAACAGTAAAGAAGGAACGAAAAGACTGTAGACTTGGGCCCATTTCTCAGTGCCACATGGCCTAAGGCAGGGGCAGTATGGGAAGGGACATGAAGAGGGTCAAGGGTTGGAAGGGAAAGGAAGCAGCCCTCAGGCCTCTCTGCCTTATCATATGGAAGGAGTAAAGGAGTCTTTCATCCTCAGATGTGAATACTTCAAAAATGAAATGAAATGAAATGAACACTCCATTGATTGTGTGTCAGGCTGCTTTAAAGATTTTGATAATTCTTGTCACATAGCTGCATAGAAAAAGGCTGCTCCAATCATGGGATAGTCAACACGGAATGTCCACACATGTTCCAGTCCTCTGTCTCCAACTACACTAATGACATTTCCACTTACATGTAGCCCTGGCACCTTTGATAACCGGTCCAAACCAAGTTTGTTATCTTTTCATTTAAACCTCTTCCTCCTGTGGCATTAATATTCACCTTATCTCTCATGTTTGTAACTTTCAGGTAATTATTGACTCTTCTACTTCTCTTTCCTCCCATAGCTAATCATTTATCAAGTCATATCAATTGAACTTCCTCAATAGCTTTGGTTTTCATACCCTCACGTCTATCCTCATTGTCATCACTGTAGCACAAGCCTTCTTTACCATCTGCCTAGACTAGTATTCCAATAATCTTTACTTTGTCTAATCCATGCTTCACAATGTTGCCACTCTTATTTTTCTTAAGCATAGATCACTCTTCTGATCAAAAATAAAGTTCAAATATCCTTGCTTGACATTCAAAACCTTTCACAATGGTACTGCATTATCTTTCCAGTCTTTTGTTAATTTACTCATCTCTATGAATTCTGTGGGACAGCTAGGTGGCATGCCTGAAGTCAGGAAGACTCATCTTCCTGAGTTCGAATCTGGCCTCAGACAATTACTAGCTGTGTGACCCTGGGCAAGTCACTTAACCCTGTTTACCTCAGTTCCTCATCTGTTAAATGAGCTGGAGAAGGAAATGGCAAACTACTCCAGTATCTCTGTAAGAAAACCCCAAATGGGGTCATAAAGAGTTGGACATGACTGAAATGACTGAACGTGTATTCTGTGCACCAACCAAACCAAACTAGCCTTTATCCCCTAAAAATGTCTTGTGCTCTCCCACCTCCATAACTTTGTTCATAATATTCTCCATGTCTTGAAAGTCCTCAGTCCAATTCAAGAAACATTTATTAAGTACCTACTCTATGCCAGGCACTGTGCTAGGCACTGGGGATACAAATATGAAAAAGAAAGACAGTCCCTGATTTCAAGGAACTTACAATTTAATGAGAGAAGACAACACACATGTTCAAGCATTGAATTCCTATTCATCAAATGTTAGCTCCTCCAGGAACCTTCCCCTTACCTCCCTCCAGTCAGTAATGACTTTGCCCTTTAGACTTCACAGCACTTGGTTTTGCAATTCTCCCTAATACACTTATATAACATTAGATATCATCTGGGCTTGTATCTTATTCCTCCCAGAGTCTAAGCTCCATGACAGCAGGGACTAAATTTATTTTTTCTTCTTATTCTAATACATAGTGAATCATTCTCAACATTTGGGGCATTTAATAAATCTTCAGGAATGAATGGATGGATGGATGGATGGATGGATGGATGGATGGATGGATGGATGAACAGAGTTGATGATATGTCAAAGAAGTTACCTATTCATTTAAACATAATTAAATAAAATATCTTTTCATTTATATTACATATTTTAACTGAAAAGTGTAGGTTTTGCTCATCCTGTGGTTATCTAAATTCTCTGACACAATGTTAATAAGTTGACAAAATAATCATTGAAATTATGTTTTGCTTATTTGAACTATCTGTGGGATTTGCTGTTCTGGAATGTTCTTATTTATTAAGCCTTGGGATCTCCCCAGTCAGTAGGAAGCTGTGTGGTCTGTCTTATCACAACTTCTCTCTATCCCTTAAATTCAGAGCCTTTAGTAGGGTGTGGTTTTCCCCATTAAGAGCTGCTTTGGGCTAAACCCACTTTATCATGCTAACAGCCAAGGGCCTTGTAATAATAATTCCTGCTTGGCACAGTCACAGTCAAGTTCACTTGAGTCATGGTTTTCCTAGTTCTCTAGGGATAGAAAAAGCAAAACCATTCTTATGGGACACATTTTTTATATTTTCCCTCTTTTATCCTAAATGGGATTATAAGTGAATAATCCAAAAAGGAATGAGAGAACATGCAATACCACAATCCACGTGGAACGAAAGGCAGATCCAGCTCACTAATGGTTTTATCTTCCTACACTCCCTCTTTCCATGCCCACCCCTGCCTTTCACTACCTTTCTCTCATTTCATTTTCTCCCTCCAGCTTTCATCCCTTTCCACTTTCTTTTCCTTTCCTTCCTCTTTTCCTTCATGCTTCCCTCCCCTTCCTTCCTTGATTCCTTCCTTCTTTCCTCTTTTTCTTCTTTCCTTCTTTCCTTTTTCCATCCCTCCTTACATTCCTTCCTTCCTTCCCTTCCTCTGTTCTTTCTTTCATTCCTTCCTTTCCCTTCTTTCCTTCCTTCCCTCCTTCTTTCCTTCCTTCTTTCTTTCCCTCCCTCCTTCCTTCCTTCTTTTCTTCCTTCCTTCCTTCCTTCCATCTCTTATCTGTCACACTTTTTAATTTTCTTAATGAAATTATATTGGGATGCTGTAAAGGGGAAAAATGAGTATGAAGGCATCTGTTATTTGTTTTGTTATGTATATGTGGCCTAGCATGTTGCTTTGTTGTACCTTAGTTTCTAATAAATTATTCTTGAACAAACTTAAATTCATAGGATTATAGATTTAGAGATGAAAGGACCTTACAAGTCATCTAATCCCATTCTTTTTTTCCCAAAAGGTTAGGAAACTGAGGCCCAGTGAAGTTAAGAGATTTGTCCAAGGTCACAGAGGTGCATTAGTGCAGAGAGGATTTAAAACCAGGTCATCTGTCTCTAAATTCAGCGATCTTTCTACCACATTGGGTTATCTCCTTAAGGACTTTCATTTATTCATTTAACAGGCATTTATTAAGCACCTATTATGTGCATGGCCACTATGCTAGGCACTGGAGATACAAAGTCCAGAAAAAGAGTCTCTCTTACACTCTAATAATAATAAAGCAGAAATATCTATAGAAACTAACATCTAAAAAGTACTTTACATATATTTTATCATTTGATTCTGACAATAACATTGTGAGATATCTATTATTGTTATCCCTGTTTTCCAAATGAGGAAACTGAGGTTGACGGAGACCAAGTGAGTGGTCCAGGGCATATAGTTCATAAGTATCTGAGTCAGAATCTGAACACAGGTCTTCCAGACTCCAAGTCTAGCATATCATCACAGTGCCATCTAGCTGCTTCTTGTTTTGATTAGGGGGAAACAATATGTACATAGAAAACTAAATGTTTAAATATACACAAAGTAATTACTTGGGCAGGGAGGGGGGCAGAGGGTAGCTAGGTGGTGCAGTAGATAGAGTGCCAGACCTGGAGTCAGGAATATTCATCTTTCTGAGTTCAAATCTGGCCTCAGACACTTACTAGCTGTGTGGAAAGTCATTTAACTCTGTCTCAGTTTCTTCATCTGTAAAATAATCTAGAGAGGGAAATGGCAAATCTCTCTAGTATCTCTGCCAAGAAAACCCCAAATGTGGTCAAGCAGAATGGGACACAACTGAAATGACTGAACAACAAGTTACTTGTAGGAGGTGGTACCTGAGCTGAACCTTAAACAAAAACCTTTAGTTGGTTTACCTGGATAAACAACCTCTCACTGCAAAAATGTGGATGAATTGAAATACCAAATATGGTTCTTTCATGCCATCTGTTGCCAATAAAAATTATTCCTCTGGGTTACTTTTCTAGAGGCAAAAAATCCTAAATATGTACATCTTCAAAACTTTAAATGGTAAATGTATATGTATGTAATGGGGCAGCTATGTGGCAGAATGGGTAGAGTGCCTGTCCTGGAGTCAGGAAGATGAATCTTCCTGAGTTCAGACCTGGCCTCAGAGACTAGTTGTGTGACCCAGGAAAATCAATTAACCTTGCTTGCCTCAGTTTCCTCATCTGTAAAATGAACTAGAAAAGGAAATGGCAAACCACTCCGGTGTCTCTGCCAAGAAAACCCCAAATGCGGTCACAAAGAGTCAGACATGAGAGAAATGACTGAACAACAACAAAAAACAACAAATATCATGGGGTGGTCCTAACTATGGAGGTGACAAAATGAAGGTTTTGACTCAACTCCATTGAGGAATCAGACTTCTCTGACCAAAACACCTCTTCCTCCTCATGTAAATAATGTCTTTTCTTTTGAGAATGTAAACTACTAGAGGGCAAGGACTAGCTTGCTTTTTATATTTGTATCTCCAGTGCTTAGCACATAGTAAGTCCTTGATAAATTCTGTTTCATTCATTCATTCATTCATTCATTCATTCATTCATTCATTCATAAATAAATAATCTGAGACTCACAAAAACCACATGAGGCAATGAGAATAAGAATAAAATAATACAATTAGGAATAATAACAACTCACACTAGTAGAACATTTTGAAATATACAAAGAACTTTCCTCACAACGACTCTGCAAAGAAAGTAGAGCAAAAATTGTCTTCCTCATTTTGCAAATCAAGACACTAAGGACAGGGGAGCTTAAGTTACTTGCTTGTGGTCACACAGATAATAAAGTGTAAGAGAAGGAGATACAGGTCTCCTGATGCTCAACTAGTCCATTTCCCCTACACCATTTTGTTTAACAACTCAGCTATGCCCATGCCCATGTTGGGCTATGAGAGCATTTTGTATGATGGTGAATAGCAGATGTACCTTTCACTGGCCCATCAATTTTTGAGCTTCTTCAGACTTCAAACATATACACTGTTTGCCTCACACATAACTGAAGTAGATTGTTACCCAGATGTTGTGATTTGAGGCTCATCAGAAGTCCCCCTCCCCCCAAAAAGTATATTTCTTATTTGAAAAGCCTTCCATTAGAACAGCAGATCTTAACCTGGGATCTGTGAACTTATGTTTTGTAAAAAAATATTTTGATAATTATATTTCAATATACTTGATTTCCTTTGTAATCTTATATATTTTACTTTATTCATTTATAAATATTGTTCTGAGAAAGGGTCCACAGGCTGCACTAGCCTGCCAAAAGGGTCTACGATGCGAAAAGAAAAAAGCAGACTGAAGGACAGCCACAGGGTAAGTTAGTTCTGATGGGGGAAGCAGAGCACACAAGACAGAGAAGTAATTGAAAGGTCCTTGGTATGGAACACTGCCCAGCAAGGACAGCTGCAATAGGAGCCTCTATTCAGCCAGTGGGCAGCGTGAGATACTGGCTGCCTGGAGGATGAAAGAGATGCTGGTAAAAATAGAAGGCAACTATTGAAGACAAACTTAGCCTATTTCAAAATTTGACCTGGGACTGGCCCCTTGCGATGACCATGGCTGTACAACTCTAAGCAAAGTTCAGTTAGCAAAATCCCTCAAAATCAGCCAGATCCCATATTTTACTGAACTGGCACTCACTCAAATGGGCCTCTCTAAGTAGACACAGCCAAAAGATTGGTGATGAGGGCCCTGGAAAACCTTGAGATGAGTCAGAAGAAGGCTGTTGACCCTTCCAACACTAGGTGGAGTCATTACTGGTACTCTTAATATGACCGGAGAACAGGAGTAAGTACCCTTTGGTGACTTGTTCTAGTGAAGTCCTCTGTCTGACACAGGTATCATGAGTCTGGAGTCTGGAGACCAGGAGTCTGGAGAGATTAAAACAAAACAAAACAAAAGAAAACAAAATGGTACCATATTAGGGAAAAGAAATTGGAATTTCATGACAAAGTAGCAGTTCTTTTGAACTCCAGCCTTCATTGTTGACTGAAGACGTATTCAAAGGCTAAGAATGGCATTCATGGATTGTCTAACTGATAAAGGGGGAACAAAGAGAAACTATTCAGTTGATACAGAGCAAGCATTGCACAAACTGAAAAAAAAAACACTGGAACTAGCTAAGTTAGGTATTAACTTGATTTGGCTCAGCCTGTGGTTGTCTTCCATAGAGAGAATGTCCTATTTCTTATAGGCACACGTGGCTGCCACATTCCTTTATAATGACATGCTGGCTTTCCATGGCAGCATCAGTGACAACAACATCACAGTCCCAACAGTTGCTCTAATGAAATCCTCTATCCTCTTGCTGAGCAATATGTGAACTTCTTATAACCAAGCTGGACCACATGTGACCTCCAATTTCTCCTTTGATTCTAATCCTTGCTTCTTGGAACTATCTTTTAATGATGACTGCTTAAGATTTGTTGAAATAACCCTGTTGCTTGAACTTTCACGAAAACAAAGGCAAGGCATAGTACTGTGGAAAGAGTCCTGGACACAGGGGGTTGGAGGATCTGAGTTTGAAACCCTGTTAATCTACAAACTATCTCTATGATCATAAGCAAGTCACTTAACCTTTGTGAGCCTCAGCTCCGCAACTATAAATTGAGGAGACCAGACTAGATAAACTCTGATGTCCCTTCTAGCTCTCCTCTATGAAGTAAAATGAATGATAGGAAAATGAGGCAAAATTGGATTAGCCAAAGCAAATGTTTATTGCTTCACTTACCAAAGAGTGTAGAAAGTTAATCATGTGAAAAGGAAAGAAAGATTTCATCATATCATATCAACTGGGAATTCCCTAACACAGTTGACCTTTAGCAGGGTCCCACCCCTAAAAAGAATGCACATCTTGTTCACAAATTTCCCAATAACAAGTTAGAAAAGTCAACTAACTAAAAAGGTGGCATTTGATATGGTTATTAGATGCTCTCCTTTCCATTTCCCCCAAGACTACATTAGATCAGGTCTTAAGCTATAACTGATCTAATGTTCTAACAATAGATCTTCCTCTAGTCTCTTTCCCCTACAATCTATCTTACTGGTTATGGACTTGGAGTCAGGAAGAGCCGGGTTCAAATTTGACCTCTGAGCCTTACTACTTGTAAAAACCTGGGCAAGTCATATAACTTTTTTTTTTTTTTTTTGGTGAGGCAATGGGGTGAAATGACATGCCCGGGGTGATACAGCTAGTAAGTGTCAAGTGTCTGAGGTCATATTTGAACTCAGGTCTTCCTGAATCCAGGGCCGATGTCCTATCTACTTCACCATGTAACTACCCCAGTCATATAATTTTTTCTGCCTCCATTTCTCCGTCTATAAAATGGCAATAATATTGCCTATAGCAATAATATTAAACTGTGAAGTATTTGAGAGCAAGGATTGTCTTTTTCCTTTCTTTATATCCTCAGCACTTGCATTGGTGTTTCAGTGGTAGACATTGGTGGTTCAGTGGTAGAATTTTGCCTTCTACATGGGAGACCTGGGTTCATTTCCCCACTCATCCAGCTACTTTGTGGGCAGCTAAGTGGTACAGTGGATAGAGTGTCAGGCCTGGAGTCAGGAGACCTGAGGTCAAATTTGGCTTCAGATACTGTGTGACCCTGGGCAAGTCATTTAACCGTTATTGTATCAAAAAAAAAAATCCTGTTTAATTCTTTTTGTCTCCTTTCCCCCAACCCTTTAAAGAAGGTGTTCCTCAAAGTCCCCTTCCTGAGAAGGCATTACCATGTTTCCACACTGCTCTTGGGATGTAAAGACCTGAGTGCAAGTTACTGATCTTTGACCCACCCTATGTAATCCTTGTCAAACTCCTTGGCAAATCTCACACAACTTCAGTTTCTTCATTTGTAAAATAGAAATGATAGCAACTCTTCACTTTACAGGGCTTTTGTGAAAACTGCATTGTAAGCTGTTAAGAATTCTATGGTTGTGAACAATTGGCATTATCAGTGGCTTGATACAATTCCTTGGCTTTAATAGAACCTTTGTGCTAACATAAAATCAGAGGATTATTAATTTAGAGCTGAGAGGGACCACTCCAATGATAGGTGTCTTCAAATCTTTGAAGCCTTTCATATGGGGGTGGGGGGGTTTAGACTGGTTATATTTGGCCCCAGAGGGTGTAGATAGAGACAAAGGATGGACAGTGTAATGAGGCAAATTTGGGTTTGAGGTCAGGAAATCTTCCAGCTATCTGCAAGTAAAATGGGTTACTTAGAGAGGTGGTGGGTTTCTCCTTCTTGGAAGACCTCAAGAAGAAGCTGGATAACCCTTATTACTTCTAGTCTGCAATGTTGCCATGGCTTTCTAATTGGTCTCCCTAACTCAAGTCTTTCACCATTTCCTTCTCCTCCACCTGCCAAAGTGATTTTCAAGTCTGACCACATCACCACCACCTACTACTCGATACATTTCTGTTACCCCAAGGATCAATTGTTTGGCATTTAAAGCTATTTATAACCTTAGACTATGAACTCCTTCAGAGCAAGGACTGCTTTTTGCTTTTTTTTTTTGTCTCTCCAGAGCTTAGCACAGTGCCTGGCACATTTTAGGCAGTTAATAAATGTTGATTGATTGACCAACTAACTAACTTGGATGCTTCCTACCTCCACAGATTTTTTTACTCTTTACTTCCCTTCATATATGCTATATAGTATAGCTCTACTGGCCTATTACTATTTCTCATTAACTCTATTTCTAACTATTTCTCCGTTTCCCGTCTCTGCTCTTGCTATTTTCCATACCTAAAGTTCACCTCCATTAAGAATCTCCAGCTTCCTTTAAGACTCAATTTCAATTCCACCATTTTCTGAAGGCTTTCCCTTGTCCTCTACCCACCTACTCAGTTACTGGAGCCTCCGCCTCTAAGGTTACTGATCATTTACTCTATTTATTTTGCATAGAACTATTTATTTACATGTGGTATTGTGTTCTTGCCCCATTCCACTCTCCATTCTCTCCCCTGTTAGAATGTGAGTTCCTTGACTACCCTTTCTTTTTATCCTCAGCACTTAAAAATATTTCTGGCAATTGGTCATAGAGCCTCTCTTTGAAGACCTTGGATGATGGCAAACTTAGTAGCTCCCAAAGCATCCTGTTCCATTGTCAGATAGCTCTAATTGTTAATGGAGCCCTCCTTTTCATTTCCCACTATCTCTCTAGACTTGCTATGATCCATGTTGTCAAATACATCAGCTTCTCTTACCCATCCATCTTTATCTCCAATTCCTTGTCCTAAGGCTGAGGGTAGGATTTGCTCCCCTAACTGTAAGTCACCTAATCTCATCTTCTATCACCATAACTAACCAGAAAATTAAAGTAGTCATAAAATTCCCTGATTTCATTTAGTTGAATGTTATATTCCCCTTTTAATTTTAATTTAATTCAAAATTTTGTTTCAATTCAACAAACATTTTAAAAGTGTTTGTTATGTGTATGACACTGTGCTCAGTACTGGGGGGGGTACAAATTTAAAAAATTATGCTACAGCCCTTTTATTCAAAGAACTTACATGCTATGAATTAGAGGTGAAAAAAGGTGAATATGACTTGAGAAAAAAGGAGAAGAAAGAGAAGGAGGAGGAGGAGAGAAGAAGAAGAAGTAGACAAAGAAGTAGAGGAAGAAGAAGAAGAAGAAGAAGAAGAAGAAGAAGAAGAAGAAG
>NW_020954576.1:87668860-87688390 GCF_900497805.2 Vombatus ursinus
AGAGAAAGAGAAGAAGAAGAGTGAGATTGGAATAAAGGGGAATCTAGACAAAGTATTCTGGGAAAATTTGAGGAGGCATAAAACACATCATTCTAGCATCCATTGTAGTGTTGCACACATAGGCTAACCTAGTACTTAATAAATGCTCATCAATTGAATTAAGTCCTGTAAGTAAAATCCATATCTGGTTCCAATTCCTGCCAATGGTCACAGCAGCTTCAGGTATCCAAGGATATTTGGCTTATTTCATAGAAGCTCAATATGGCCAAATCCACAGTTGTGAATTTAAGGATATGAAGGTGCAGTAAACCCCACACGAAACTTCCCCCAAGAACAATTCCAACCCTTTTCTCTAGATCAGTCTCCCTCTAATCCCTGAGAAGCTGCTGTCTGGTAAGATGAGCACTTTCCACCAACGAGTAAGAAAAAAACAGATTCTCCCCTACCTCCACAAAATTTGATCCTTCTCTCATGAAAGGCTGAAGCTGCAGTTCTGAAAGGCTTCACAGACACTCCCCCTTGGCTTCGGATATTAATGAGTTTGATGCCTCAATTTAAGTAAACTTTTGGTAGTAAGGTAGGCCAAGAATGAGAGGGTTAGGTGAATAATAAAAAGGACCCACCCCACAAGGAGAATTAAGGGGTGCAAACCTAAAGCAGTATTTTGTAGATGAAAAGAATGTGCTTAATGTGTGTTATTTCATGACAAAGCCAAAAGCGTGGTCTCCACCCCACTTCTGAGCAGAATAGCCACTGGCCTGTAGGCTGCCTTCTACTTAGTATCATCCAGTGAGTGAAGAGAATTGTCCAGATGAGTATGACGGGTGGACCAACGTGAAGTGCAAACTCTAAACAATACAGCCTCATTCATTCATCCATTCATTTGCTTATTGATTGATTGGATTCTTAGTCTTAGGTGCCCATGTAACAAAAAGATTCCCTACGAAAATGAATATAACTCTATGAGAACTGAGATTGAATTGGGACCGACACTGATCTCAATAGCAGATGCTGGCATGGGGTGAAATTATTTTTTGAAACTCCTTTGCTTTTCCTGGTAAAGTAGTTAGCGTTGTATTTTCATGCTAGAAGGAAAAAGTGATGAAAAGTCCTTAAACCCAAAGAAACAAAATCCTTGATTTGTATCCAGCCTCTCTGCAAAACAAGATCCCATATGGTCATAGCTGGTCTTAGTAGGACTGGAACAAATCAGATGATGCACCTTTTAGATTTGGCTTGTCTGTTTCCCCCTATTTCAGTCAGGATCTTGTTGCTTACTCTGTTTATCACCCCAGGTTGGCGGGGATTGAGCTTAATGAAACTATTCATTTAGCAACATTCTAGTTTAACCATTTAACCACTGGGGAGCCAAGGGATGGTACTCCCAAACTCACCCTCTGTGAATGGATGCTTCATCCAATACCAAAGGACACTTGGGGGAAAGACAATTCCAATCTCTCCATGACTCTGGACAGGAACTACCTCTATCCCCTAGTTCCACCCCTTTTGTTGGTGACAGTGATTGTTCCTTTAGTCTCAAATTATTTTCCATGTGGCTTGACTTTTAGGTTGGTCCCCACCCACTTCCCTTGATTTCCTGTTTCATTTGAATCATACTAGACTAGCTTAATGTTACACAAACACGTTTTAATTATATGTAGTTCTTTACTCATATCCATAGAAGCAAAAGGAATAAAATCAAGTATATTAAAACAACTACTGCTTGGGCTGCACATCCACAGTTCCTTTAAACCCAGGCAGCCCCAAACCAGTCTCTAAGCTTGGCCCAAACCCAGGATTTCCCAGACGTGGTTCTATTACTTAGACTCAGACTTCCTCATAAGTTGTTTCCATGGGGAGCCAGCAAGCATTCTCAACGCTCTTATTTTCATGGCTTCCTAGAGGCGAAATATTCAGTCGGTTGTGTGAAGTTGGGATTCTGACGTACTGTTTCCTTTCAGCCACTTTTCCTCACTTACCACTCTATTGATGATTTGTTGTCACTGTTGTTTAGCCATTTTTCAGTCATGTCCAACTCTTTGTGACCTTATTTGGGGTTTTCTTGAAGAACATGCTAGAGTGGTTCGCCACTTCCTTCTCAGGTTCATTTTATAGATAAGGAAACTGATGCAAATAGGGTGACTTGCCCAGGGTCATACAGCTAGTAAGCATCTGAGGCCAGATTTGAACTCATGAAGATGAGTATTCCTGACTCCAGGCATGTAACTCTATCCACTAGCAGTCCCCATTGGTGGTTATAAAGTCCAATCCTGTCCTACTGGTACAGCTAACTCCTTGGCTGAGTTATATTATAATGGTGGGCTGACGACAGCTTAAAGTGGCTCATGAAAGTGTATTGTTAAATTTCCAGTGCAATCATTTACACCTGGGAAATGGGCAAATACTACAAATCAGGACTTGATTTATTGTTTTGTTGATCATCTAGACTTAAGTGATGGAGAAAATATTAATAACATGGATTAAACTTAAATGCATGCTGTAGTACATCCCCCATCCTCCCCCCGCCTGATATACATACACAAGGCCTGTTGTTAAACATTTACCAGTACACTCTTGGTTTTATAGGACCCCCCAAATGTTCCTTGTGGCTTGCTTTTCTCTACTGGATCAGTGGAGTAGACTCAAGGGATGGTTCTGGCATGGAGAGAGACTCTTCCCACATCCACTATTTCTCCCTTTATTCCTTAAACTCCTCATAGCTGCTACATTGTAAGGCATTTCCTTTTCTCTCCATCTCCTTTCACCTCCTGCTTTTTTCCTTCCTCTTCCTCCAGCTTTCCAGGCCTGGGCAATTCCCATGCCATTAGTCATAGCAAATAGGGTATAGATAGGGCAGAAAGTGAGGAGGAAGGGTGCCATCGTTGTTTCCAAACCTCAGACATTCAGGCTGAACCTTACTGTCCCAAAATAATGGAGCACATTTCCTCCTAATTCACAGTAAAATAACTAGGCATTTTCCCTATTGGCAATAATAATTACAAATTTTAAATTTAGTGTTTTAATGTTCATGAAATGGTTTCATCTCAATAGCCCGAAAAGTTAGTAGTCAACATTTTATCTCCTACTTTACTGAATAGAAACTGAAGCTCAAAGCTATCTTATCCAGGGTCACAAAAGGAATAGTCATGAGCCCAGGAGCAGAACCTATTTCTTCTGTCTCAAAGACCATTTTGTTTTCTATTATTCCAAATGGACTCTCCAGGGTAACCACTGCTAAAATCCACCAGCAGCTTTGCCATACCACTAAACAAACAGTGGAATATAGATTACCTTATGCGTTCTAGTAGAGATATTAGGCTAGTTAGACAGTGTTTCTTAATCTGAATTAGGCATGGGCCTGGCTCAAAGGGAGAATTCTAGAGAGAGATGGAGGAAGAATTGTCTCAGTTATGTGAAGAAACTGTGCTGATTATGCCTTCTCAAGTCAGAGAAGGACTCTGTTGTTGTTGTTATTATTAAGAGGGCCATGACATCAGGGAGGTGATGCCATGACATGCAAGTGAATTGTATTTATGTGAGGGAGGGCTGTGTAAAGTCACCAGCCTCACTTTCTCCTCTGGAGCCATCTGGGTCCAGTGGTGAAATATAAATCAGGATGATCGGAGATGGCCAGGACTTTACTCATTCAAATAACGTATGGGCTTGCCTACGGGAAATTTCAGACTTTAACAGTTAACTTTTCTGGAGTTATAACTTTTATACATTTCTCCTTTTATTGGGTAGATGGTATGATTGCCTTTACAAGCAAAACAAACAGCTGAGGAACAAATGAAAGGGTTTTTATTTTTTTCCCCTTCTTTCAGCTGTAAATTCAAGAGCTTGAAATGAATTTGGCAAATAACTTGCATTGCAGAGGGGGAACTGCAGCTGAAAGGCAAGATTTCCAAAAATTCTTGAAAATCCAAGTCATACAGGGAATAATTCCCAAATTCAACTCCTTGGGCCTTGTGTCCCTCTTAGAATACTTAGGTGCTTTCTCTCCCACCCCCACCCCCGCAAAAAAGAAAGAAAATCACAGAGTTCCTCCACATACTATCTTCTTATCACTAAGTACCAATTTCTGCTAGGATATAGCAATCAGGTGTTCATAGAGGAAGATGGAAGAGTGACAATCCTCTTGTGAATCAGAGCAGTGGAGGCAGCTGCTTTACATAATTCAAGACCTCTCCTGAGAAGTAAACTTGAGGTTGAAAATGTCTAGATTAGCTGTCTACACTGTTCACATTCATCTAATTTGAAGTCAGTCTTATTCTTTGTTTTGGCAGAGATGAACTGGCCAGAGCAGTCTTATTAAGGGTATTTATAGGGCATGGGAGGTAGCATAGAGCAGTGATTACAGTCAGCCTCAGAATCAGAAAGACTTGTGTCTTGCTTCTGATTCATACTGGCTGCTGGACTCTGAACAAAGTCACTTAAGTGCTCAGTGTCTCTGGCATCTCTCTAAGGCTCTTAAGTTATAGAACGGGTACCAACCTGCATTAGTGGAGGGATTCTCCTCATCAGACATTCAAATAAAAATAAAATCACAGGTGTAGTTCAAATGAAAGAAAATGTGTAGTGCTCTAAAAAATAAATAAAATTGACCTCTCAGAGAAAATAAATCATTTGACAAGACAAATGAATAATCATTTGTTCATTCAAATAAGAAGAAATTTAAAATACTATTCAGAGATACTCTAATAAAGACATTGGAATCTCTGGGACACTTGTATCTTGCTACTATAATAACAACCATGTTTTAACTAGACATGTTTATTTCAGCCTTTTTCTATACATTTCAAGGGATGTGGCCTGGCCTTTTGTATACTTGAATCCATGCAATAATGAACTACTGTTATACCAAAGACCTTTTCCATCAGTGAGCTACACTTTACTTCATATACAAGGAAAAGGAGATCTATAAAAAATGGCCATTGGCATTTTGGCATCTACAAGGGGGATATTATTCAGATCACTTAAATAAATCACCAAACACTTATAAATTGCCTGTTACATGCCTGGAATTGAGCTAGGTCCTGGATGAATATGCAATCAGATTAACACCAATGTGTTTAATCTTAATTCATATTAATATGATAATATATGTACATAATATACATACATACACAGATGTGTATATATGTGTGTATATATATGTATGTATATGTGCATATGTGTATGTATATGTGTATATATGTGGATTATTCCAAAAGCAACCAAAGATTTAGATAGCAATACTACAAATAGATGGGTATTAGACATACAAATTGAAATATTAATTTGAGACATTGGATTAGACAATTACTGTTTCTTTAATCACTAAAATTTTATGACTATTAAACAGGGGAATAAGACAAATCACTTTCAAAGTATCTTCCAGCTCTATAATTCTGCATGAAGCAGGTAAGGGTTACCTTTTTGCTGTTGATTTAAAAATCAGATTATATTTACATAACTAAAGACCAAATAGCCCATGCCTTCAGTGAAGTAAGAACAACCAAGATAATCTTCTTTTCACCTCAGTTTTGTTTCTACTCCTAATTTAACTGATTCTGCTTCATAATAACTTTCATTTTGATCAGAACTCTTAGTGTAGGTAAATGTCTTTGTATTTTTTAGAGGACTTGCATTTCATATACTATAGGATATTAAGAATAGGATAAGATGTGCTTATATCTGCTAAAAAATCTCTAGGGGGGAATTATTTTTAAATATGAAGTTTCTTTAGAATTTAATTGCTACCTCTCATTCACAAAGCATGTAATGAATAATATAGGAAAATACAATTAGATTATTTTAAAATGGTTACCTAATTTGATTTTTTAAAATTAAAAGTACTCTTAATCTGGGGGTTTTAACAAGGAGTTCATGAACTTTTAAAATATTTTGGTAACTATATTTTTAATGTGTTTTTCTTTGCAATCCTTTGTATTTTGTTTTTTGCATTCTAGAACATTATTCTGAGAATGGGTTCATAGGCTTCTCTAGATTGCAAAACTCCTTCAAAATAAAATTTGATTATAACTATAACTTTATATTAGTTGGACAGTTAGGTGTCACAGTGGATAACGTTCTTATTCTGGAGTCAGGAAGGCTCTTCTTCCTGAGTTCAAATCTGGCTTCAGATGCTTACTAGCCATGTGATTCTAGGCAAGTGACTTAACCTTGTTTGCCTTACTTTCCTTATCTGTAAAAAGAGCTGGAGAAGGAAATGGCAAATCACTCCAGTGTGTTTGCCGATAAAATTCAAAATAGGGTCATGGAGAGTCAGAAATGACTGAACAACAACAAAAAAGTATCAGACTTTACACACACACACACACACACACACACAAACATTTTGAAAATTATATAAATATAAATTAAAAAAATAAAATAACTATAGAGAAAAGAAAATATACAAATACCAAGCAAAAATTTTTTGTCCAGCTGAATTTGCTATGGTTTGTTTTTATTTTATCTGTTATTATTTGTTGCTGTCATATCTCAATAGAATTACTCTAATATTCATTCAGCAGATGTCTATTAGGTGCCTATTATATACAGTGTTTGGAACTGGGCACCAGAAGAGACATAAAAGTAAAAGGATCAGAACTTTTGTTTGATGCCAAGTATAGATCTGAGCCTTCATGTGGTCCATTTTGCTTCAATATTTACATTTCTAATGACTCATACTGTGCTGCTGATAAAAGAGTGAGATTAGAAAGATAGGAGAGTAGCTATCCGTCCTACTGGTCACTTGATTCTATCTTGATTCAATCTTTCATTCTCTATAACTCAAAGACTTGACTTTTCTTTCATTCTCTATAACTCAAAGACTTGACTTTTAACTTAATACTTCTCAAAGATGGTTTTGTCTGAATTTTAGATGTCTCTCAAAGTAGAATTTTTCCTTAAGGGTTAACCCACGATCCTTGAAAAGGGAAAATAAACAGCTAAAATTTTCATCTCACTAGGACCTGTCATCAAAAAAATATTGCAAATCAACATTGTTTTTGTTATCTTTTGAAGTAAAATGTTCAAGGTTCTCTCAATAAGAAATCTAGTGGATATTATCTGTTATTACAATTATGTAATTTTCACTGTCATCACTGGAATGAGATACCTTTTGTAATTAAAAGGCATGCAATCATGCGCAGGGAAAAAAAAATGAAAGAAATTACATTGTCCTCTAGTGGAGGCATAAGAGAGACTGTTTTGTTGCCCTGAGGGAGGATGAAAAAAGTCTTTTGACTATATGTGTGTGGGGAAAGGGGACGGCCCTGATAGCTAATTTATTTTTCATCACTCAACCTGATGTGAGCTCTGAATCACAAATCATAAAGCAATTGCAGTTGCACGAACAGAGAGTACCAAGTGACATTTTATCCTTTTTCAATCTGGACAAACTGGGGAAAGATGGGGAATGGCTGATTTAAGCAGTTTCACAAACAGATTAAAAATAGAACATTACCTAAAAGTCGAGGAACTCAGATAAAAAAAACCACACAAACACCCACATGCAAAACCAAAGTGTTTCTGGCCATTTCGAGGAAAGGTTGTGACAGCTTCTAGACTATCTCTCTCTTTTTCTTGATTTTCCCTTTCAAGAAGATGATGCTAATTAAATGCTAAATCATTTCATCAGGCCTTTCAAATTGATATAGAGAGGAAACAGAGAGAAGGAAGGAACTCTAGTAACCTAATAGATCTTTTCTCATTAGGTATTGTAGGTCCTCCAAAGATATGCAGTACTGTGGGGAGTAGGACGGGTACCTTACCACTGGCTTGGTTTTGTTGATGTGAAGACTAATGCAGACTCCTTACAAAGGTTCTTCTTAAAAGGGGGCAGGGAACATCTCAGAAGTCTCCTTAACCCTCTAGCCCATAGATCAAGCACATTTGTGACCCAGCAGCATAAAATTAAGCAGCACTGTTTCTTTTATCTGCTTTTACCTGTACGGGCAACATTCAATTCAATTGGCAACTAGATGGGACGGTAGACAGAGTGCCAGATTTGGGACAGAAAGACCTGAGTTTGAATCCTACCTCAGACACTTACTGACTATGAGGTATGACCTTGGGCAAGTCATTTAACCACTCAGCTTCAGTTTCCTCATCTATAAAATGGGAGTAATAATATACCTACCTCTCCAGGAGGTAGTGAGAATCAAAAAGATTACAAATGTAAAGTACTTTGCATACCTTAAAGCACTATATAAATGCTAGCTATTATCACTTTGAACAAATGTGTACTGAGCACTGAGGACAGAGATAGGGAGCAAGAGCTAAAAATGTGCTTTCATTGGTACAGGCAGCTCCCCCAGTAAGGAAATTGCTTCTATGAATGTGGTCAGCATTTTATCTGCAACTTAAAGCCTTTAAGAGCTGTCTGTAGTACTGGGACTTTTCCCTTGGACTATTTAGTCTGGTTGTTATTGTTGTTCAGTCATATCTGACTCTGCTGACCCCATGGACAATAGCAAACCAATATTGGCCATAGGTTTTCTTGGCAAAGATTCTGGAGTGGTTTGCCATTTAACTGACAGGCCTGAAACCTTTTGGTGAATTGAGGGAATGTCTACCCCAACAAAGCATGTGAAGATTTCCTTTGGTGGATAGATGGGTAGATGAGGAAAATTTGTTCCAATGGCTATGAAGGTGGCTGGAGCTGGCACTGTAGAATGCTTAGATCTTGGTCACACATCAAAGACATCAAGGTCATCCACTGTGTCCTGGGGCTATAGCCAGTTGTCTTGACTTTTGTTTTGCCACTGGACTTCTGTGATCCTGGAAGAGAGAGTGAGGCTGATGACTTTGCACAATTCTGCCCCACTTCAATTCACTCACAAGTTAAGACATCCCCTCATGATGTCATTGGTCTTGTTGGAAAATGAAGGACAAGCAACATGGTACTAAGAAAGAGTGCCTAGAACATAGTAAGTGTTTAATAAATACAATTTGATGCATTTGTCTAAAGATATCCACAATCTGGCTCCCACTTACCTTTTCAGTCTTATTCCACATACCTCCCATTCACAGAGTCTCTTTTTCAGTAGCTGCCATCCAAATACTACCTATGTGGCCTTGGGCAAGTCACTTCAGCTCTCTGAACCTGTGTCCTCATCTGCAAATTTAAAGGGGTTGGATTTGATGGTCCCTTTCAGCTCTCGATCTAAGATCATATGATCCTACATTCCCAATCCCCTCTGCCCTGCCCCTCAAGTTATCAGCATTCTTTTCATCTTGAAAATATTTTGAATTATTTTGAATATACTTCATAATTACTTGTTCACCCCCTTACCCAATAGGATATAAACTTTTCACGGGCAAGGATGACTTCGTATTTTGTCTTTGTATCCCTAGTGCCTGGCACAATTCCTTGCACATAGTCATTTAATATAATTTTTGTTGAACTGAAACATTTATGAAGTTCTAAGTCAATGTGTTAGTTGTCCAAATGGAGGTTTGGGTGGAGAGGAAATACAGAGACAGAGAAGACACGGTATCTGCCCCCTAGGACTTTCAAATCTTTCTGTTTCTGTTCACCAGATTAGGGATCTATAGCTCGAATGACTAGGGGCAAATTAAGACCTAAGATCTGAAGCTGAAATGGACCTCAGAGACCATGTAGTCCCATCTTCTCAATTTACAGATGAGGGAACTGAGGCTTGGAAAAGGTAAGTGATTTGCCTAAAGTCAAACAGGTAGCATATGGATAGTAACCTGCTGGGAACATCATTCATTTAATAATAAATAAATAAATGTGTGTGTGTATGTGTGTGTGTGCATATGCGTATGCATGTGCGTATGTGTGTGCGTGCGTGTGGGTGCGTGTGTGTGTGTGTGTGTGTGTTACTACCGGGATTCTGGAAAGTGGGAGGAGCAGGGAACATATTCCTATGTCCTTATATTTGACTTTTTTGAACAAAACTTACCTTTGAAACTGAGCTTTGAATCATGAGGAAGAAAGGTGGACCATCTGCTTGTATGAAGTATAAATCACTGTAAATTGTTTTAAAACAAGAGAAAAGTTGTTTGTTTTTTAACCAAAGTGGTGGCAAGAGTCTTATCTAGAATGGGTGGAAATAGGACCTCTATTGGATTCCTTGTATAAGTATCATTTCTAGGAAGGGGGTGGTTGGGCTCAATTGAGAAATAAAACAACCACAATCCTCCCCTCCCTTTCCCACACAACTCCACCCAGCTAGAGATACTCTAGGAAGAGCTGGAAATCCCTTCCAATAGTCAGAGCAAAACATTGGTCCAGGAAGATCAAGCTCCTTAAAGAGCTGTTAAAGTGGATCGTGCCTTTACGCATGAAAATTTAAGATGTAGTCAACACTCAACACCTACACACCAAAGTACATAACCCAGATGAGCTAACTTTTAAGACTGGAGTAGAAATGAGCTAATGTTGTTAGGGGACTGTAGGCAAAATGTGGCAGGAGATCAATAACACTTGAAAAGAGAAGAAACAAAGAGAGAAAGAAAGGAAGGGAGGGAGAGAAGGAAGGAGAGACAGGGGGAGGAAGGAAGGAAGGAGGGAAGGAAAGAGAGAGAAGGGAAAGAAGGAGTGAGAGGGAGGAGGGAGAGAGGAAGTAAGGAAGGGAGGGAAGGAGTAAAGAAGGAAGAAAAAAAGGAAGGAAGCAGGGAAAGGGGAGGAAAGGAGGGAAGGAAGAAACGATACTCACCCATTTTGTACTGTTCAGTTACTAGCAATAAAGGAAAGCTTCAAGATGCAAAATGCCTTAACCATTTCTGTAGCTTGTTGGGATGTTGGGTTGACCCAGTCGGGCAGTGCCTTTGTTAGGCAGCCAGCAGGCACCATGGTTCCAATGGTGAGCTCTGTGTTTTTGGGTGGGAGTATATTTTTTTCTTGCTTTCCTCCCCCCTCCCTCCCTTTTCCCTCTGCAGCTGCTTCACAAATGTAGTAAAATGCTATCTCCACCATGATAAAGAGGCATGTGTAATGTTGGGCGGTCTGGCAGCTGAATTGACAACACATTTTATGTATTACCCAAAAAGTTGAAGGAGAAAAATTCCCCATAACCTAATTTTCATTTTTAAAAGCATGAAGTTGGCCTCAGCAGCTAAGAAATTGAATTTGTGAGCTGTTAAATGTCAGAGTTGACCTCTGGGAGTTTTTGAGGTGGGATGATGTGGTGAAGGGCAGGCTTCAGGTCATGTTTTATACAAGAAGTTTAATTGTTCTGGCTAGGAAGTAAAAGTGACTCATTGAGTTGAAGTGGGTCTCTATCTCCCCACACAGATTTCTAATGGGGGAGGATACTGTTAGCAATAATATCTTTAAAAAAAATTTGGATTGGTTCACTTTAGCCTTTTAACTACTTCCATCCAGATTCATTTGTTTTGGACACATAAGAGTTGATAGCAGGCCAATGATAGCAAAAAACAGTGTCTTTGTCACCCTTTCTGAACCCATTCAAACCTTTTTCCCTGTGTTTAAATCAGACCTTTTAAAAAAAATTGGCCAAAGAAAATTGCATGCTATTGGGCCTTTTCTGGAGTTTTACTGTAACAGGTTAAATAGTTTATAGCTATAAGGATTGTAAAATTGTCATGATACCAAGTTTGTGGTATGGTATTTTCCAGTTGGATTTTCATGATTTTCTCAGAAGCTTTTAAAGTACAACTCAGGTATGGGCATTTTCCATTTGACTATGTATGAATAAAGTCACATGTTCTTGGATACAAATTAATAGCTGCAGGAGTGAGATTCTGAGATTTTCATCGTTTGCCTGGGCTATGATCAACTTGGGCTCCCAAATAACAGCCAATATCTGCCACCTGCTTGATTAGCCCTACTACTAAGTCATACTACTATGCCATTTACTAGTCTCCAATCCTGAAAGCTATCTGGCTTCTATGATTCAATTAAATGTTATCAATCACCGAGCATTTATTAACTGCTGACTTTGTGCCAGAAACTATGCAATGTGTTTGAGATAGAAACATAAAGAACAAATAATTCCCACTCTCAAGGAATTTATATTTTACAAAGGGAGACAAGTACACGTATGTATGTATAAATGTGTGTATGTACATATGTATTGCATATAATATAGACAGAATAAATATAAATAGTATCCATGGAAGGTATATAAATTCAAGGTAATTAGGGAGGGAGGGCATTAGCACTTGGGAGGATCAGAAAAGACTTCGTGTAGAAGGTGGTGCTTGAGCTACATATCAAATGAAGAGATGGATTCCGTGATGTAGAGGTGAAGAAGGAGTGAATTCCAGGCATGGGGGACAGTCAATGCAAATGCATAGAAAAAGGAGCCGGATTCTCATTTGTGAGGAACAGAGAAAATGGTCATTTTGGCTGGATTGTAAAGTGTGTAGACAGGAATAATACATAATGAGTCTGGAAAGATCAGTGAGATTATTGGAAGTCAGGAAGGATCAAAGAAGTGTCCTAATTTGCAAAACAGAAGTTAAACTAGATCATCTCTAAGGTTCCTTCCATCCTGAGGAGGAGGAACAGCATCAGAAGGAGGAAGGGGAACTGAAATGAGGGAAGGGATGAGAAAAGAAGGAAAGGGGAAGAAGAACACATTCAACGATATTTCCCTTTTCAAAATAGGCCTTGAAACATGTTCTAATCTGATACCTCACTGTACTTTAGAAATGATCCTGGATTCCTGAAAACTATGCCAGGAGTTCACAAGCCTTAACAGGTCCTACCAAGCTGGAAAGGCTTCAAGTGCAGCACTGTGAAGGCTTGGCTATCATCAAAGGACCAGCCTAAAAAGGGAAGGGAGATGCCTCACTAGAAGACTGGCCAAAAAGTGGCAAATGTTTGACCCCAGGAACTCAAGAAGATCTTCTAAAAGTGGAATCCTTAAAACACGGAAGGACGCGAAATGTGAACAACAGCCATATATTATTGTTATTTATGATGACTATTGCCAGAAATCAAGGTTTTAATAGTAATAATGATACTAGTAACACTAGTTCATATATATATTCATATATATATATATACACACACATATACACACACACACTCATATATATATATATATATATATTACTTTAAGATTTGTAATGCATCATACATCAATTATCTCATTTGGTCCTCTCAACAGAACAGAGATAGATAGTATATTATTTCAATTTAATAAATGGGAAACATGCTGCTCAGACTTGCTCAGGGTCACACAGTTAATCGGTGTCTGAGGCAGAACTGTAACCTGTCTTCCTGTCTACCAGTCCAGTACCCTACCCACCATTCAACATTGCCTTTCTTGTAGGTTAAAATCTTCTCCCAATACCAAAAGTACAAAGCCCTAGTGACTGGGTAGGAGGTATTGTGGGTTAGTGGATAGAGAGCTAGCCTGGTTGTCTGACCCTAGTTGAGTCACCCAACCTATCAGTGTTCCAGGCAAAATTATTAGTTGTACATCTACATTAGTAGAGGTAGTTTCTACTTTAGGAATTCTATACACCAATGAAGTCATAGGCTAGACCAAAAACAAACAAACAAAACCCAACAACTAATAGGGAATCTATAAAATATGAGTCCATGGCTTGATAATATTTTAAAATATAAGCTTCTGAGGTCAGGAACTATTTTAATTTGGTACCATTAGTGTAATGAAAATAATCATGGGAGACATGCCCCCCACCTGTCCCCTCCCACCCTCACAGCTATGACATTTACGAGCACATGGCAGAAGGTGTCAGGTACAACTTATCTAAGTGAACTTGAGATTGGACATCAAATTGTCTGGCTGCCTCTTCTGTTCTGTATTTTTTCCTGAACACAGGTGACCTAACAACAATCCTGATATGGGTGTTTCTAGTCTGGTGGCTGCCTCTAAGGGGCAGTAATTCATGAAGATCATAAAAAAAAATTGGACTTTGAAGGACTTCAAAATCTAGTGAATGGGCTGTTCATTTTTTTTATCTCCAATACAGCATCTTCTTCCCTGACCCTGAACCTCATGGGAAGCAAATGACTAATAATTGGTTTCTGCATCATCCCCAAAGGGAAAATCTGTCTGTACTGAGCCAGAGTAGGTGTCATCCCAGGGGTCCTCTGCTTTTCTCTGTGCATGTTCCTATGGTATGAGTGCAGATGGGGGTAGGACTCTCTTGATTATCCTGATTTCAAAAAATCCAGCAATTTGCATAGCATCTAGCAAAATACCCTGCATCTACTTGGCTCATGCTGTGAGTGTCCCAAAGATCTTGAACTTAATATTTCCAAAACTGAATTCAATATCTTTTGCATGAACCCTCCCATCTTCCTAACTTTCCTCTTACTGTCAAGGACATCGCAATCCTCCCAGGCACCTTGGCTCATAATCTAGATGTCATCCTTGAATCCCTACTCTAGAGAATGATGCCTGTTCATATGCAAGCCAAGTCCTGTTGATTCTGTCTTCATAACATTTCTCAAATATGCTCCTTTCTCTCCTCCTACACTGCTGCCACATGTTGTAGGCCCTCCATACCTCACACTTGGACTATTTGGCTATTAACCTGGATGATGGCTCAGGAGGAGAAAGTGAGGCTGGTGACTTTGCATGGTCCTCCTTCACTTAAATCCAATTCATCACCCTGATGTCATGGTCCTCTTCAAAAATGAAGGACAAACAGCAGTCTGGACTCTAGTTTAATGCCAGTGGGTGGTCTTCTTGCCTCAAGTATCTCTACTCCATACTGTCCTCTCCTCAGCTGTCAAATTGGTCAAATTTGTCAAATTCCAAAAGTACAGGTCTGATCATATTACCCCCAATCAATAAATTCCAGCAACTCCCTATTATAAAATGCTCTTTGGCTTTTAAAGATCTTTGTAACCTAGAACCTTTCCAGTCTTCTTTTACTTGATTCTCCTTCACATAATTTGTCATCTTTAGTGGATGTTGGCCTCTTTGCTCTTTCTTGAACAAGACACCCCATCTGTGCCTTTTCACCGACTGTCCCTTATGCCTGGAATTCCTCTCCCTCCCGCTCTATGCTTCTTAGATTCCCTGGATTGCTTCAAGTGGCAGCTAAAATCCTGCCTTTTATAAGAAGCTTTCCCCCAATTTCCCTCAATACTAGCATCTTTTCTCTATCACAATCTCCAATTATCCTATATATAACATGTTTGTTCATAGTTGTTTGCTATGTTGCTTCCCACATTAGATTGTGAGCTCCTTGAGAGCAGGGGTCATTTTTTAAATATTACCAGCATCTGGTACATAATATATAATAATAATTAAATACTTGTTGACTGACTGACTAAACCATGTAATTATATTGATATTATAAGGAATTCTCACTGGATACTCATTGAAAATAAACAACTCATTTGTGATTTAGTCTTAGAGTTGTTTAGGGCCTTAAGATATTAAGCTTAGCATCACTCTGCTAACTCATGTTAGTAAAAGGACTTGAACCCAAGTTTTCCTGACCCTAGGACAGGGGTTCTTCATCTTTTTTTGGTTGTGCACCACTTTGGCCTTCTGGTGAAATCTGTGGACCACTTCTCAGAATAGTGTTTTTACATTACTAAAGAAACTCTACTTTCAGTTAGAAATTGCTGAAAATAAAGATATATTCTCTGCCCCCCTCCCTGTTATCTCTCCCATTAGAATTTGAACTGTTTAAAGGTGTTATTGTTGTTCAGTCGTGCTCAACTCTTCATGACCCCATTTGGGGTTTTCTTGGCAAAGACACTGGAGTGGTTTGCCATTTCCTTCTCCAGCTCATTTTACAGATGAGAAACTGAGGCAGACAGAGTTAAGTGATTTACCCAGGGTCACACAACAAGTAAGTGCTTGAGGCCTGATTTAGACTCTGGAAGATAGAGATGAGTCTTTTTGACTTCATACCCGGTACTCTATGTCCTGTGACTCCTTGCTGCCCATTTGAAGGTAGAGATTGTATTTTTGCCTTTCTCAGTATTCCCAGAGCTTAGCATGGTATTTTGCCTGGCGTGTAGTAAGCATTTAATGAATGCTTGTTGACTAAATTACTGACATTCAAAAAGATACTCCTTTCGTTGACTTAGGTGATGTGATTAAAAGTTCTAGTTTGTAATTTGTAAAAAAGGAAAACTCTACTGCCCCAAAAGAATGAGATGCTAGATGCACGCTCATGAAACCTGGACAGTATACCAGCACCATCCCAGGAAACTGAATCGTTTCCTTTTGAATTGTCTTAGGAAGATTCTGAAAAACACCTGGCAAGATAAGGTAACAAATACTGAAGGCCTTTCTCAAGCTGAATTGTCAAGCATTCAAACTCTACTGCAGAGAGTACAACTCCAATAGGCTGGCCATGTTATTGTTCAGTTACCACATTAGTCTTAATACAAACCACACCTGAATACAGGCTACATTTATAGGCACATTTGATCCTCACAACAACTCTGGAAGTAGGCGCTATTATTATCATATCGTTATTATGGTGTAAAATGAGATGTTTTTGAAAGTTTGTATGTGTGTATATATCAAAAGTACCCCAAGTCCCCACATTAAAGAAATATTTGTTATGCAACTTTGTGGCATTTAAAATCAATGTCTTTTAATTCAAATACTCTTTATTTTTATAAATACTGACTTTCCTTTCTTTGGGTCACTTCCTTTATTGGTCCTTACTTAGAAATACAATCTTCACTAGCTCAGAAGCAAAGTGAATAAGGAGACTTCAGTTCAAAGTCTGCCTCCAATACCTATTGGTTATGTTACTATGGTATTAAGTGGCTCAGTGGGTAGAGTGCTGATCTGGAGTCAGGAAGACCTGAGTTCAAATGTGGCCTCAGACCTTACTAGCCATGTGACCCTGGGTGAGTCACTTAACTCTATTTGCCTCAGTTCCTCATCTGAAGAAACTACTCTAGTATCTTTATCGAGAAAATCTTAAATGGGGTCATGGAGAGTTGGACATGACTGATACAACTGAACAAGAACAGCAACATATAGACATGGTCTGTACTTACTGAATTTGAAAGTGATCAATATGATATTTATAATCTTGTCTGTTATTCCCCTTAATTTGGATACATCCCCAGTGCCTCAGGGGAATAAACTGAGGAACATTTAGAATAACCTGGCAGATTAAGATAGTCAGATACCTTGGAGAAGGAATTCCTACTCTCTCTCTCTCTCTCTCTCTCTCTCTCTCTCTCTCTCGGTATGAAGCAGGAAGCCACAAAGTCATCGTGGCTGGTATGAAACATTCTGAGTTACTGACAATAACTTACACACACTCACACACACACACACACACACACACACACACGTCATGCAGCTTGGCAAAACCTCAGAGAAAGCTAATGTATTTGTGGATCTGTGTGTACATTCATGAAATCTCTCTCCTGGATGTAGAACAGAATCATAGGATTATACATTCAGAACTAGAAGGGACATGAAGTCATCTAGTCCTACCCCCGCACTTTACAGATTAGGAAGTTGTGATATGGGCACAGCCCAACATGTATACTAGATTTGGGGAAAATGAAATTCAAAGAGTCAACTCCTCTTCTAAGTCATAGATTATCCCTTTCCATCTCCTCAGTGAGTCTGTGCCTTTAATCATCCCATTTCTCCTATAATCTTCAATCCCTTTATCCATTGGCTCTTTCCCCATTGTCTACAAATCAACTCCCATCATCCTTAAAATCCTTCACTGGATCCTGCCCTTCTCTGAAGCTATCATCCTATATCTCTGTTCCTTTTGATGCCAAACTCCTAGAAATAGCTGTTGAATTCATTGCCTCTAATTCCTCACCTCCCACTCACTTCTCAGCCCCTGGAACAATTTGGCTCCAACTCTTATCACTCAACTGAGACTATTTTCTTCAAGGTTACTAACAATTTAAATCTAACGGCCTTTTCTCCTTCCTCAACTTTCTTTACCTTAAAGAAACTTTTAACCTTGTGGACTATGTCCTCATCTTAAAACAGGACACTTTCTCCACCTTGCATTTTGGTATCATTTTCTTTTTTATTATTAACTTAAGAATCATCAACACACAGAACACTCTAAAATGTTCTCTATGGAGAACAAAAAAGATTTTATAATAAACTGTGATTGTCTGTTACATCCAGATTTTTAGAGTATATATTAAATTTAACAATGCAGTAACAAAATTGCCTTAATTGCTTGTGTCGTATTCTAAACTTCATTTTCTTTTGAATATTTTTGTCCTTATTAAAATTTATAGGAAAAAAAACAAGCATATCTATAACATAGTACATAACATAAAAAAGATAATTGTATAAGAAACTGCAAATCTACTATGCAGAACTTCCTATTCCTTCCAGATGACTACCACTAGACACAAATAGGTGTATGTATATATTTGTATATGTATATGTATATGTATACATATGTATGTGTATGTATATGTACACAGAGACATATACATGTGTGTACACACACATATGTATGATTCTATACATACTTCTATTTATCAGTTCTTAGTCTGGATGTAGATAACGTCTCTTCCCCCCCCCCCATTAGGAGTAGTTTATTTTTTTCCGATTACATGTAAAGATAGTTTTCAACATTTGATAAGATTTTGAGTTCCAAATTTTCCTCCCTCCTTCCCTTCCCTTCCTCTTTCCCATCCCCAAGACAGCAAGCAATCTGATACAGGTTATATGTGTACAATCATATTAAATCTATTTCCACATTAGTCCTGTTGTAAAAGAAGAATCAGAACAAAAAGGAAAAACCATGAGAAGGAAAAAAAAGTGAAAATAGTATGCTCTGAACTGCATTCAGACTCTATACTTCTTTTTCTGAATGTGGATAGCATTTTCTATTTTTAGTCTTTTGGAATTATCTTGGATCACTACATTGCTAAGAAAAGCTAAGTTTATCATAGTTGATTATCACACAGTGTTGCTGTTACTGTGTATAATTTTCTCCTGATTCTGCTCACTTCACTCAGCATCACTTCATGTAAGTTTTTTCAGGTTTTTCTGAAATCCTCCTGCTTATCATTTCATATAGTACAACAGTATTCTATTACATCCATTTACCACAGTTTGTTCAGCCATTCCCTAACTGACAAGCATCCTCTCAATTTCTAATTCTTGGTCACCACAAAAAGAGCTGCTATAAATATTTTTGTGTATATGGTTCTTTTTCCTTTTTTATGATCTCTTTGGGACACAGATCTAGAGGTCGTATTGCTGAATCAAAAGGTTTGCACAGTTTTATAGCCCTTTGGGCATAGTTCCAAATTGCTCTCCAGAATGGTTAGATCAGTTCACAACTCCACTAACAATGCATTAGTGTCCCAACTTGCCCACATCCTCTCTAACATTTATCATTTTCCTTTTCTGTTATAGTAACCAATTTGATAGATGTGAAGTGGTACCTCAGAGTAGTTTTAATTTGCATTTCTCTAATCATTAGTGATTTAGAACTTTTTTTAATATGACGATAGATGGCTTTAATTTCTTCATCTGAAAACTGCTTGTTAATATAGTTTGATCATTTATCAATTGGAAAATTATGTGTATTCTTATAAATTTGACTCAGTTCTCTATATATTTGAGAAATAAGGCCTTTATCAGA
>NW_020954576.1:87688432-87704602 GCF_900497805.2 Vombatus ursinus
CATGGCTGTAAAAATTATTTTCCATCTTTCTGCTTCCCTTCTAATCTTATATGCATTTGCTTTATTTGTGCAAAACCTTTTTTAATTTAATATAATCAAAATTATCCATTTTGCATTTCATAATGTTCTCTATTTCTTGTTTGGTCATAAATTCTTCCTTTCTTCCTAGATCTGACAAGTAAACTATTCTTTACTCTCCTGACTTGCTTATGGTATTACCCTTTATGTCTAAAGCATGTGGCCATTTTGACCATATCTTGGTACATGGTGTAAGATTTTGGTCTTTACTTAGTTTCTGCCATACTGTTTTCCAGTTTTCCCAGCAGTTTTTATCTAATAGTGAGTTCTCATCCCAGAAACTGGAGTCTTTGGGTTTATCAAACAGTAAATTATATGGTCATTTATTACTATGTCTTTGTACATAACCTGTTCCACTGATCCAACACTTAATTTCTTAGCCAGTACCAAATAGTTTTGATGATTGCCACTTTATAACATAGTTTTACATCTGGTATGGCTGGGCCCCTTCCTTTGCATTTTTTTCATTAATTCCCTTGATATTCTTGACCTTTTGTTCTTCCAGATAAATTTTGTTATTAATTTTTCTAGCTCTATAAAATAATTTTTGGTAGTTCTATTGGTATGTCACTGAGTAAGTAAATTAATTTGGGCAGAATTTTCATTGTTATTATATTAGCTTGGCCTACCCAATACCAATTGATATTTTCCCAATTGTTTAGACCTGACTTTATTTGTGTGAAGTGTTTTGTAATTGTGATCATATAGTTCCTGAGTTTGCTTTGGTAAGTAGACTCCCAAATATTTTAGATTGTCTACAGCTATTTTAAATGGAATTTCTCTTTCTATCTCTTGTTGTTGGACTTTGTTGGTAATATGTGGAAATGTTGGTGATTTATGTGGATTCATTTTATATCCTGCAACTTTGCTGAAGTTGTTAATAATTTCAAGTAGTTTTTTAGTTGATTCCTTAGGATTCTCTAAGTACACCATCTTATCATCTGCAAAGAGTGATAGTTTTGTTTCCTCATTACTTACTCTAATTTCTTCAATTTCTTTTTCTTCTCATACGGGTAAAGCCAACATTTTTAGTACCATATTGAAAAATAATGGTGATAATGGGCATCCTTGTTTCACCCCAATCTTATTGGGAAAGCTTCTAGCTTATCCCCATTGCATATAATGCTTGCTGATGGTTTTAGATAGATACTACTCATAATTTTAAGGAAAATTTTATTTATTCCTATGCTTTCTAGTGTTCTTAACAGGAACAGGTGTTGTATTTTGTCAAAAGTTTTTTCTGCATCTATTGAGATAATCATATGATTTTTGTTAATTTTGTCATTTATATGGTCAATTACACTGATAGTTTTCCTAATATTGACTCAGCCTTGCATTCCTGGTAAAAATCCCACCTGGTCATAATGTATTATCCTCATGGTAAGTTGCTGTAATCTCTTTGCTAATATTTTATTTAAAAGTTTTATGTCAATATTCATTAGGGAAATTGGTCTATAATATTCCTTCTCTGTTTTGGCTCTTCTTGGTTTGGGTATCAGCACCATATTTGTATCATGGACAGAATTTGGTAGGACTTCTTCACCTATTTCCCAAAATAGTTTATATAATATTGGAATTAATTGTTCTTTAAATGTTTGATAGAATTCAGTTAGGCAAAATAGCTCCTAATTATTGTTTTAATTTCTTTTTCATTGGTGATGAATTTAGCCTTTTCATTTTTGATACTGATAATTTGGTTTTCTTCTTTCTTCTTTTTAATCAAATTAACCAAAAGTTTTCTATTTTGTTGATTTTTTCATAAAACCAGCTCTTTGTTTTACTTATTATTTCAATAGTTTTCTTAATTTCAATTTTATTAATCTCTCCTTTGGTTTTCAGAATATCTAATTTGGTATTTAATTAGGGATTTTTAATTTGTTCTTTTTCTAGCTTTTTTAGTTGCCTGCCCAATTCATTGATCTCCTTTTTCTCTATTTTATTCATTTAAGCATTTATAGATATAAAATTTACCCTAAGACCTACTTTGTCTGCATTCCATAAGTTTCAGTATGAGGTCTCATTATTATAATTCTCTTGGATGAAGTTATTGATCATTTCTATGACTTGTTATTTCACCGACTCATTCTTTAGGATTAGATTATTTAGTTTCCAATTAATTTTTAGTTTATCTTTCTATGGCCTTTTATTGCATGTAATTTATATTACATCATAATCTGAAAAAGATGCATTTAATATTTCTTCCTTTCTGCATTGGATTATGAGGTTTTATTTCCCCCTAATACATGGTTTTTGTGTAAGTGTCATGTACCACTGAGAAAAAGATATATTCTTTTCTATTCCCATGCAATTTTCTCCAGAGGTCTATCATATCTGACTTTTCTAAAATTCTGCTCTGTTGTAATGGGTCTTTTGCCCCTCTTCATGTGATGTAATTTGCCTTATTCTGCCCCCCTTTTCCTCTTCTCCCAGTAAAATCCTTTTTTTCACTCCTTAAATTTTTCATATCATCAAATCAAAGTCAACTTATACCCACACCTCCATCTATGTATACCCCTTGTAATTACCCTAATAGAGACACAATTCTTAAGAGTTACAAGTATCATCTTTCCCTGTAGGGATGTAAATAGTTTAACTTTATTGAATAACATTTTTTTCTTTCCTGTTTACCTTTTTATGCTTCTCTTGAGTCTTGTATTTGAAGATCAAATTTTCTATTCACCTCTGTCTTTTCATCAGGAAAGTTTGAAAATCCCCTATTTAGTTGAATGTCCATCTTTTTTTTCCTGGAAAGATTATGCTCAATTTTGCTGGGTAGTTGAATCTTGGTTATAATCTAAGCTCCTTTGCCTTTTGGAATATCATATTCCAAGCCCTCCAATCCTTTAAGGTAGAAGCTGCTAAGTCCTGTGTATTCCTGACTGTGGCTCTCTGATATTTGAATTGTTTCTTTCTGGTTGCTTGTAGTATTTTCTCCTTGACCTGATAATTCTGGAATTTGGCTATAATATTCTTTGGAGCTTTCATTTTAAGATCTCTTTCAGAAGGTGATTGGTAGATTCTTTCAATGACTATTTTACCCTCTGGTTCTAGGATATCAGGGCAGTTTTCCTTGAGAATTTCTTGAAAGATGAGATCTAAGCTCTTTTTTTGATCATGGCTTTCAGATAGTCCAATAATTCTTAAATTCTCTCCAGGCTCTATTTTCCAGATCAATTGTTTTTCCAATTAGGTATTTTACATTTTTCTTCTTTTTTTCCTTGATGGTTCATAGAGTCATTAGCTTTCACTTACCCAATTCTAATTTTTAAGGAATTATTTTCTTCAGTTTTGTCTCCTTTTCCATTTGCCAATTCTACTTTTTAAGGGGTTGTTTTCTTCAGTGGATTTTTTATCCCCATTTGGCCAATTTTATTTTTTAAGGAATTGTTTTCTTCAGTCAATTTTTGTCTTTTCCTTTTCCAAACTGTTGACTCTCTCTTGTATTCTTCTCATTTCTTTTTCCAATTTTTCTTGCACCTCTTTTATTTGATTTTAAAATCCTTTCTGAGCTATTCCAAGGAGGCTTTTTGGACCTGAGACATATTAATATTCCCCATTTGAGATTTCACATGCAGGTATTTTGCCATTGTTGCCCTCTTCTGAGATTGTGTTTTGATCTTCCCTGTTGCCATAGTAGCTTTCTATGATCAGGGCTCTTTTCTGTTTCTTGCTCATTTTTTAGTCTATTTTGTGGCTTTTGAAGTTGAATTCTCCTGCTGGAGCTCAGGAGGCACTGTCCCAAGCTTCTTGTGTTGGAGGCCAGGGGTTTGGTTACTTGCTTTCTTTTCTGGGGCCTCAGGTGCTGGCACTTTACCCACTGTGCTGGGGTGGTCCAGCCTACTCATGACCATTGTGTCTGGGGTTCTGGGCCTGGCAATTTGCCTTCTAAACTGTGGGTGAAGTCCTCACAGCTGGCCTGCTGTGCCACTAACCTTCTGAGCCAGGACCAAAGGCTGTAAGTTGCTGATCTGTGTTGTGGCTAAGAGCTTCCTACAGGCTTGCCTGGATACCATCTACTCTGGGCTACATTCCCTTCCTACCCAAGTGAGATAGACCTTTCCAAATTACCTTAAGCTGGAAAATTTTTTCACTTCATTTTTTTGTGGGTTCTATTGCTCCAGAATCAGTTTAGAGGCTTGATTTAATGTTGTTTTTTTGAGGGAAATTGGAGAGAGCTCAGGCAACTTCCTGGCTTTTCTCTGCCATCTTGGCTCCACCTAGATAACATCTTTCTTCATATGTCCTTTATGTTTAATTTGGGTATTTATAATAGATAAAATAACTTATTTGCTCAGTCATTCTTAAAACAATATTGCAGTTACTGTATATAATGTTCTCTTGATTCTGCTCATTTCCTTCTTCATTATTTTGTGCAAGTCTTTCTATGTTTTTCCTAAAATCATTGAGCTCATTATTTCTTATAGAACAATAGTATTCCATCACAATCATATACCACAACTTGTTCAGTCATTCCCCAATTGATGGGCATCCCTGCAATTTCTAGTTCTTTGCCACCACAAAAAGAGCTGTTATAAACATTTTATAACATATAGGCTTTTTTTTTCTTTTCCCTAATCATCCTCAGAAATAGACCAACTACTGGTATTGCTGGGTCAAAGGGTATATGTAGTTTAATAATTCTTCAGGCATAATTCCATATTGCTCTCCAAAATACTTGGATCAGTTCATAATTCCACCAACAATTAATTAGTGTCTCAATTTTTCCATATCTTCTCCAACATTTGTCACTTTCCCCTTCTATCATTTTAGCCAATCTGGTAGGTGTAAAACAGTATCTCAAGATTGTTTTAATCTGCATTTCTCTAATCAAAAAGTATTTATAGCATTTTTTATATAATTACAAATTATTTTATTTCATAATTGGAAAACTGCCTGTTCATATCTTCTGACCATTTATCAACTGGGGAATGACTTGCATTCTTATAGATTTGACAAAGTTCTTCATGTATTTGAGATATGAGACCTTTATCTGAGAAACTATTTGTAATTTTCCCCCCAATTTTTTGCTTTCCTTCTGATCTGATTTTCCCTCAATAGAATGTAAATTCCATAAAGAGAGGGGCAGTTTCATTTTATAAATTGTATTTCTAGAGTAGTACCTGGCACATAGTAAGTGTTTAATACATGATTATTAAAGAAAAAAAAGTAAACCATTTTTCTTGCTATCAGAATACTTGAAGAGTCAGAGTGATATTGGCTTAAGTCCTCTTATCAAATACATAAGCCCTTTTGAATGGTGAAACGCTCTAAATTTTCTGTGTTCCTTTTCAATTAATAGGAAATTGTGTACATATTTTAAAATAAAATTTGTTGATATAATTTGCTTTCATATCACCTGACAGAAAAATTGTTAATATCAAATGTAGTATTGCCTGACATTCCCTCTTCATGATTCTAGTAATGTCAGAATTCCAGTAATGTCTTTGAATTCTTACTACTCTAGATTAGGTTGAGCTGACCCACACCCTAAGTCCCCACCCTGGAACATTTCCTTGTAAATAAAGCCAGCTTGAGCCAGACCAGCTTCCAAAGTAGCTTATGATGTCCTTACCCCTTCCATTGGGATTAATGACATGAAAGGCAAAACAGCCAGAATGTTTTTCTTGCTTGGACTGCAGAGGGCAGCTGGCATCTCATTAGCAGGCTTTGCTACCTAATATTTCCTCCTCCCCCTTTTCTCCTAAAAGTGTAAGAACCTTTCCTGTAAGTCTCTTGGTGGGATATTCCCCAGGATGGCAGGGTTTGCTACCCTGTTATCTCAGTTAAAGATGTCTTATTCCTCCACTTGTGAGTTTGATTTATTTCAGGACTTGACACACCTATTTTTCCCAAAGTATTGACCATTCCCTTTCCCAGAAAGCTGTCACTAAATGACAACAAAAAATGGGAGGGGGAGGAACTCTTAGGTAAAACTAACCAACATATCAAAAAGTCTGACATTATGTTCAATATTCCACACCCAGAGCCCCCTACCACTGCAAATAAGGGGAGATGAGTGCCTTTTCCATGTTTTCCTGCTGACTTCTTTTTGAGATTGTGGCAGGAGCCAAGAGAAGAGAGAATACTTTGAACCAAGCAAGAAGATGTAGTTTGGAAGGATATGGACTAGTGAAGTAGGTCAGCAATTAGATTTGGGGTGGAAAAATATGATAAAATTTGAGGAACCATTTTCAGGACCAGATACTAGTCTAGATTCTACTTCTCCCTTATAAGGGTGGCTCTATAAAGCACATTAATGGAAGATTTAGGATTATGGAGGATCAAGGAAGATTAGAAAATGGAACCTAAATAAACAGACTCTGGAAAGATAAGAAGGCAAACTAGCAAGGTAAATTTAAGAAAAAAGAAGTGAGACAAAAGAGGATTAAGCAAGCTGAAAGAAAGGATTGGTGGGTAGGGCCAATTAATGAAACAGACAAGATGTTGGGGTAATCCTAAAGGGAGGGTGACTGTAGCTTTAGCTATGGAGATGCTGAGGAAAAGAGGAGGAATTCTGGGCACAGCCTGACATTCACCTTAGATTTGGAGAAAACAGATTTCAAAGGGCTCAGAGAAAAGATAGGATCTAATGGATAAAACTGCTCCAGAGGAAGTAATCCCAGAAGGAACAGGAGATACTCAGGACTGATATTCTAAAGACACAAAGAGTTATTTTAAATGAGGTATCTCTTTTCCAGATCAGGGATTTTTAGAGTTATAGGGAATTCTCAATGAAGAAACTCCCTCTGCCAAGGCAGCTAGGTGGTACATTAGAGAAAGTGCTGAACCCATTTAAAACTGACAATGCTATCCTATTTAAAACTGACAAACAAAAGTATGTATAGAATGTTTTTACATTATGTGTGTGTGTGTGTGTGTATGTATGTGTGTGTGTGTGTGTGTGCATATAAGAAAGAGAGAGGGAGAGAGTCTGATGGTAGTCATCTGTAGGGTGGTGGAGGGGGAGGGAAGAAAAAAAGAAATTTACATCATAATTATTATATATTTAAAAGGAATAGCAAGTTGTACATGATAAATTTGAATTTCATGTGCAATCATCTTTTTCTAAATTCTGTTATGGAAATGTTTGTTTGATTTCATAAACTAAAAATAAAATTTAAAAATTTGAAAGCACAAAGAGAAATAATTCCAATGAGGAGGAAAAATGGGATGCATTTGAAGAAACTAACATGGATACATAAGGAACTCACCAACCAACTTAGATTTTAAGGAGAATAGAAGATGAAAGTAAAGGCCAGGTAACAAAGGATGAATTAAATATTGTGGCATGGTGTTGTAAAAATAGTTTCAGGTATGTAAAAGCTCCAAATGAGCTAAGAATGATGAGCAAAGCTAAGTATAAAAAAGGGGTAGAAATATCAGGAGAAAAAGAAGGGTCAAAGAAGGGATGGGACCTTTGATTAGAATGGATGAGACACTGATAATGGATAGCAGAGAGAAGTCAGAGCTGCGCAATTGTTGTTTTGTCTCTCTCTTTTTTTCCTGTAAAGAATAACCTTTATCCTGGAAATGACTAGTCAAAAATGACTAACAGTGAGCTGATATTCACAAGAAGAAGATAGTAGGAAAATACCCAGCTGACAAGTCCCCTGGTCAAGATGAACTACATCCTAGAGTTCTGAAAGAATTAGCAGAGGTGAAGGCTGAGACACTTTGAGTGATATTTGAAATATTGTGGGAGACCCAAGAGATACCAGGAGTTTGGAGAAGGGAAATTCTATCCTGATTTTCAGAAACATGATGAGTTCAGTGTCTGAAAATTATAAACCTATGAACTTGATCGACTTCCATTGCTAAAGACAGTTCTAGAATGAACAATTGAAGAGATGGTTGGTGAATTCCTAGAAAGGGGAGCAGTAATTACAAAGACAATTTGGCTTCCTCAAAGTTATGCCACACTAACCTCATTTCATTTTTTGATAGGATTACTAACCCACTAGATGAGGAAACTGTTATGGACATAGTTTATCTAGATTTTGTTAAGGTTTTTGATAAAGTACCTCATACTATTTTTGGGAAAAGATAAAGTAATATGGATTAATGGAGTCAGAACTGGTCCTATGGCTGAAAACAAAGACTATTTTTTTAAAAAAATTATTTATTTAATTTTTAATTTATGGAGTAAAGCAAGCATTTCCATAATACAGTATTATTATTATACTATATGTTGTATATATATATATATATATGATATAGATAGATAGATAGATAGATAGATGAAAACTAATGTCCCTTCTAACTCTATGTGACATTCTATGACTCCTCTCCATCATTTATTTCCACAACCATTTTCTCACAATTCCAAAGATATTATCTCTATGCTGTCTCTCAAATTTGTATCCTCTTTATCATATAATAATGGTGATGATGGTGATGATGATGATAAAAGATCATAAAACTGCACATGAAACTGCAAATCTGTTATGTACAACTTGCTATTCCTTTTAGATATATAATGGTTCACTGTCAACAGCCTCAGTTGCTTAGAACACAGGAGGTTAAGGGATTTGCCTGAGTTTACAAAACTAGTAAGTATCTGAGGCTAGATTTAAAGTCAGGTCTTCCTGACTTTATGTTCAGCACTTTCTCTAATGGACCACCTAGCTGCATTGGCAGAGGGAGTTTCTTCATTGAGAATTCCCTATACCTCTAAAAATCCCTGATCTGGAAAATGAAGAAATATTTGATTAATATAGGAGGTAAGCTGATCATTTAATAAGAGAGGGATAATAAATAGATAGCTTGAGTACAGAACTGGTATTCAGTTGCTAGACACAAATTTCAGGGAAATTATATGTTAGTCTGTAATTGGATTCTTGGGTTGGCCCATATGTGCATGTTCCATACTTTGATGGAACTGAGATCTGCCCAGTATGTACTTCAGAAGTACATATCTCAATCCATCCACTGCTTCCTATCTTGCACTGTTCTTTTTATTTCTTTCCATGAAACCTCTATAAAATAAGTGCTAAACTTGCATACCAGGATTATATCTTCATTTCCCTCAAATTTGTGTCTAGCAACTGAATTATCCCATGAAATACACTTCAAAATAATCAAGCTTATCTCTTAGTAAACTCATTGTCTTTCCTCTAAAGCTCATTTCCTTCTTCCAGCTTCCCTGTTTTTGCTAATGATACCACCATTTTCCTTGTCTCACATGCTCAAAACCTCCTTGTTATCTTGGACTATGGTGTAGTAGAAAGAATACTGGGTTTGGAGCTGAAGTCCAAATCTTAGCTCTACCTCTTACTACCTGTGTGATGTTGGGCAAGTCACTTAACCTCTCTGTGACTCATTTTCTGCAGCTTTAAAATGAGGGAATTGAATTAGATGAAAACTAATGTACCATCCAACTCTATATGACATTCTATGACTCCTTTCCTTTCTTTATTTCCACATCCATCTTCTCACAACCCCAAAGATATTATCTCTATTCTAGCTCTCACATTTGTATCCTCCTTATCATTCCCATTCCATCACCTTGAGTTAAGGCATTCATTACCATTGAATTGGCCTATATGCATGGCCTCCTATGACCTCCCTTTAATTCAGTCTATACCAGGCCTGCACAACCTTTAGCCCATGGGCCACTTAGGGTATGATAAAGGAGTTTGGGTGGATTTCCTCTACATTTTTCATGATCCTCCTGACATCCTTTGGTGGGCCACAAGTTATGTAGACCTGGCCTATACCTTAATACCAGATTTCTAATACATAGTTCTCAATAGCATGTCTTAACTGCCTAAAACAATTTTTCAGCGCTTAGCACAGTGCCTGCCACATAGTAGGTACTTAATAAATGTTTATGGATTGATTTATTCATTCATTGGCAAACTACTTCATTTAGTATTACCTACTAAGTAAGATCCAAATACCTTAGGCTGGCATTCAATGGCCTCCATTTTCTGGCTCTAATCTACTTTTCCAATTTTATTGCACAATACTTCTATGGCTCGTCATTACACTACAATCCACCCAAAGTGGACTTCTTTTATTTCTATAGCCTGTGTCCTGAAATTTCCTGTTTTTGTCTCCTTACCTATAATATTTCCTACACCTGGAACTTCTGCCTCACTCCATACTCTACCTGTTGAGAGTCTATCCATTCTTTAATATCCAGTTTAGATATTACCTCCAACACTGAGTCTTCTCTGGTCTCCTAAGATGTAAGCAAACACTATGTCTTCTAAACTTGTAGCTTCTTGAACCTTTTTTTAATGCACTTGTCACCTCTTTTGTATTATAATTATGTTTTTATATGTTTAATATCCCTTGTTAAGGGAAAGGACAATGTATTTATCTAGAAAGTTTCTCAGTGCCTCTTGCAGAGTTTTGCATAGGGTTTGTTGTTCAGTTGTGTCTGACTCTTCATGACCTCACTTGGGACTTTTAAAAAAATTTCTATGTATTTATTTATTTATTTTAGCAAAGATACTGAAGTGGTTTTCCATTTTTTTCTCAAGCTCATTTTATAGATGAAGGAATTGAGGCAAATGTGGTTAAGTGACTTGCCCAGGGTTGCACAGCTAGTAAGTATCTGAGGCAGGATTTAAACTCAGAAAGATGACTCTTCTCTATTTCCTTCACCTCCTAGCTGCACTTGTACAGGGTAGGTTCATATATATATATATATATGTATGTATGTATGTATGTATGTATATTGATAAATGAGCTTTTATAAAGAGCTCTCCAAGAAGCCTTTGCCAACAAAGTATAGGTTCTTGCAAATTCTACCAGACTTTGAGAAAGGACCTGGAACAAGATATGCCTGTGGCCTGAGAATCCCACAAGCTAAGCTGGAAGGTTAGACAATAGGTGATAAATTTTTGGACCATTGTGATTTGTGAAACAGATAACATTTTTAAGTGGTCCCCCATTCCATTGCTTCCATAGTGAATGACTAGAAAAGGGAGCTGAAAAATCACACAGTTTTAGACCATATATAAATATTAGCTTAAATATTGGTATTCTAGCAGTGAAATCTCTGTCCAATAGTTGTATCCTTATTAGAGGAAATGTATAGGCAGTATTGATAGGGACCCATGATTATATTGGTATAGAGAACTCCTAGTCAAATATATCTCCTCTATGAAGACAGTTTGGCATCTACTTTGAAGTTTATAGTCTTGGAGAGCTTTATAGAGCACTGAGAGGTTAATTGACTTGTCCAGGACATGGACAACTGCCCATATGTGTCAGAGGTGAGACTTAAACTCAGGTATTTCTGGCTCTCAACTCAGATCTTTATTACAACATATGGCCTCTCATCAGTATTGATATTCACTTAGAAATATTTATTTTTTAAAAAAGACATAAAGAACTTACAACTAGATAGGACAATTTATAGTTTCTTCTAAAAAAGAGATAATTTAATCTTGCATTCAAAAAGAACAAAATACATTGTTTTGAGAGATACTATTCTTGGAATACTAATCATAAAGCAAGAAGAAATAATTAAGTAAATAAATACCCCCCCCAAAAAAAACAGAAAACAAAGGAAGGAAAGAAGGAAACAAAGAAATGGAAAGATAGAAAAGATAGATAAGTGCATGAATGAACACATAAATAAATAAATAAAATATAGTTATGGCTAGCCATAACAAAGATTCTGCTCTAGAATATAATAATTACAGAAATCCAACAAAGCATTTCATTCCATTCAATTGAGGAAACATTTATTTAAAATTCAAAATGTTCAAAGCACTGTGCTTAAAAAATAGTTTGAAAGAGAAGATATGATATGTTAATAAGAATGCAATTATAAGTATATATAGTAAGAAGTTGGCAGTGTGGGCCTAGAATTCAAGGCAGAATTTCAGACCATGTGCATAGATTTGAGAATAAATTGTGTAGAGATGACAATAGAATCAATGGCAACTGATGAGACAACCAACAAAGAGCATAAAAAAGGGGCAGCTAGGTGGTACAGTGGAGAGAGCATCGGTCCTGAAGTCAGGAGGACCTGAATTCAAATCTGGTCTCAGACCAGACACTTGACACTTACTAGCTGTGTGACCCTGGGCAAGTCACTTATTCCCAATTGCTTCACCAAAAGAAAAATAAAAATAAAAGTATAAAGAAAGAAAAGAAGTGGGCCTAGAGCAGAGCCTCTAGATAAACTTCAGGCATAGGAGCTGGATGGTGAGCCAGCAAAAAAGAATGAAAATGATTGCTCTGACTCATAGGAAAATAAGGAGAAAACTTTTTCAAGAAAGCCAAGTAAGGAGGAAATATGTAAAGGGAAGCTATGTTCAACAGTCAAAAGGGATAGAGAGGTCATGTAGGATGTGAAGTGAGAAAAGGTCATTGGATATAGCAGTTAGATCACCGGTAACCTTGAAGAATGCAGTTTAGATCAATTGATGGAGTCAAAAGCTAGTTTGTAAGGGCTTTAGAAGTGAGTGAGCAGTGGGGAAGGGTGGGCAGTAAGGGTAGATGACTTTTTTTCCCCAAAAGATTGGATATGAAGGAGAGAAGACATACAGTACAAAAACAATTTTCTTAAGATTGTGGGAGATAGTTTCTTCTTCCACAACATGATTAATGTGGAAATGTTTTACATGATTGCACATATATGACCTATATCAAATGGTCTAAAACTGCTTAATTTCTAGTTCCCCTTTTTATTCTTTCATTGTAAAATAGCAACAGAACTTGGCGGCACTTAAAAATATTATCTGTTTCTCAAGTCACAGTGGCTAAAGACTTTATCACCTATTGGCTAACCTTTCATTAATGAGCCTCTATGTACTGTCTTAGGGAGGAAGAGATGAGGGAGAGAGAGAGAAAATTTGCAACTCAGAATTTTGAAAAAATGAATGTTAAAATTTGTCTTTGCATGTAATTGGAAAAAAAATTCTATTTTTTTAAAAGAATGAAGAAGACATGGGAACATTTGTAGGCAATGGAGAAGGATCCAATAGATAAAGAGAGACAGAAGATGAGAAAAAAGAGAAGAAAAGAGTGACAAGTTTTTAAAGGGATCAAGATAGGATAGGATCAAAGACATGTAAGAAGACCTATCAGCATTGGCAAAGATAAAGGTAGTCCTTGACTCAAACATAATAGATTCAAAAGAATGATTTTTTTTAAAGGATGCATCTGAAAGGACTAACTACCTATATAGTGTATTTTCAATTCCTATAAATCCTTTATTCACATCTTTATAAATGCCCAAAGTACATACTAAGGCTATCTCTGCTATAAATGTGGGGAGAAACAGGTAAGCACAAGACATTTATTAAGATCGTAGTATGAGTCAGGCACTGTGCAAAGTGCTAGGGATACAAAGAAAGGTAAAAATAGGTTCTACTCTTAAGAAGCTCACATTCTGATAGGAAAGACAACATGTAGATATAACTATGTGCACATAAGATATTTCAGAGTACAGAGGAGGTAATCTTAGAGGGGAAGACACTAATGGGAACAGGAAAGTCCTCTGCCTACCAAAGGTAGGATTTAAACTGAGACTTGAAGCAAGGCTGGGAAACTAAAAGGCAGAGTTTAGGAAGGTAGGAAATCCACACATGGGAGACAATCTTTGTAAAGGCAGAGACAGGAGATGGCATATTGTAGTCAAGGAACAGCAAGCAGGCCAGTATACCTAAATTATGGGGGTTAAAAGATCCTGCTATGTTTATTGTTTGTTAATTTGGAAAAAGCAAAAACACTTCCATCTCTATAAAAAAATGCAACCTCCAATGTTCTCTTTCAACAAGATTGCATAGGTTAGGTTGATAGAATATTCCTTAATAGACACAAGCACAGAAAGAAACATATTTAATAATCTTTGATTATCAGTATCACCAAACCAACAACATAAAACAGGAAGACAGATGCTCAACAGTGGTTATTCTCTCTGTCATGAAGGCTGATCTACACAAATATTTTTTTTTAAAGAGGGAATCCCTATAGCTACAAAGACCCTTCAGAGTCCTTGAGAACAGGGAGGTTTTTGCTCTTTTTTGTATGCCCAGTGTTTACCAGTGTTTGGCACAATGATTGACATGTAATAGGTGCTTAAAAAGTGCTAGTTGATTGACTGATTGGATGGCATCAAACAAATCACACTGTCTCATATCCTTAATGAAATCAACAGCCATTCTAAAGGAGATTTGCTTAGTAATTTGTTGTTCAGTCATGTCCAATGCTTCATGACCCCATTTGGGGGTTTCTTGGCAGAGATACTTTGATATTTCCTTCTCTAGCTCATTTTATACATAAGGAAACTGAGGCAAATTGGGTTAAGTGACTTGTGCAGAGTCACACAGCTAGTAAGTATCTAAGGACAGATTTGAACTTACATAGAAGAATCTTCCTGACTCCAGGCCTAGCACTGTATTCACTGTGCCACTTAGCTGCCCAATACACACAAGAAAAACCACATGGTTGAAGAATAAATACTGGACAGATTATATTTCACTGGATAAAAATCTTGTTAAATTAGTCCATTAGCATATATGTCTTGGACAGGCACTACACAAAGAAAATGCATTGCTACCAGAGCTAAATAGAGAAAAGCAAGCTACACTACATTTGGAAATTTGTGTGATGTTTCCAATGACCACCCTCACTATTCTGTGATAGCAGATGAAATAACAATGGATGAAGTGTGTGTGTGTGTGTGTGTGTGTGTGTGTGTGTGTGTGTGTAAAGGGTAGAAGAGAGGGACAATTGAAAATAGAAAACCTCAGACCACAATCTTAAACTAACTTTAAAAAGTAATCAATTTTTGATCTAGCATTTTCATATTTATCTGTTTAGTTTCCCCAACATCTAGTTCAGTCTTCTGTATATACACAGTAGGTAGTTAAATGTTTGTTGAATGAAAACTTTATGGCCTGTGCTCTATTATGTGTGATACTTCCTGTGTCTAAGCTCCCAGAGTAGCTGTTCTCATAGTGTATTTCCAAGGCCCCCAGTAATTTTCAAAGCTCTTCCAGTCTTTCCATAGACTTCCCTCTCTTATGAGAAATGTTTATAAGATGTCCATGTGTATACTATTGTTTCTGGCATGGATGCTTTCACCTCACTGGCCTCTCTCATCAACTGTAGCTCCACTCTTTCCATTAAGTTGGGTGAGATTTTGTGTATGGGTGTGTGTGGTGGCAAAATGCAAGTGGGTGGGATATGTGGTTTGCAAGGTTTTTTTTTTTTCTTCATAGAAATTGGCAGAAGAACAAAAAAAGCTTGGGAACCACCATTACTGAGACCAGGGAGGAGCTGTGTCAAGTGGTTGGTTGTTCCTTTATGCTGTCCAATGTGTGAGCATCCATGCTTATCAAATTGCAACAATAACACAGGTAGCTTAACCAGAGTGGGACCTGAGAATTCAAAGGTAAGCATTTCTTCTAACCATCAAATTCCCTGATTCAATGATTCTGTTGCTGGCAGATTATCATCTCCTTACCTACCCTCCTTGGCTTAATGCAAATTTCTCCTTCCAGGGAACATGGAAATCTACCTAAAACTAGTTTAATATAAATTGTTTGCAAAGGCACTGGATTCCATGGCATGGGGATATGGAATTTTATCAAGTCAAACAGGAGCGGAGGTCATAGGGCCAAGAATTCAAAACAAATGCAAATATATACCGTGTGTTATTTTAAAACCAAAGAAAAGCAGGTTAGACAAGCCACTTCCATTTTTAAATGCTACCCCTCCAGTGGTGTGGTGGAAACCTCTGCCTGGTTGTCCTTTCTGCTGTCCTTGCTGTTTTTCCACAGAGGCAAAGAACTAATATTTGAGGAAGAGGTTTTACAAATGCAATTACAGCAAGATGCTGTAGCTGGGGTTTGCACGTGGGTAAACACGTGCTTTCACACCCAGGGAGAAGTTTAGTTTGGCAGGAAGGGCTAAAAAGCATGACTCTGATCCTGGGGAAAGCCAAAACTGCAGAAATTCAAGTCATCTCCAAAAATAACAGCAGAATTAGGGCCTTGAACCTCCTCACACTGGTCATGCTGAGAACGATGATCCTTGGGACCAACAAAGCTACTGAGACTCCAATGCTCTCCAGTCTCTCTCTCTCTCTCTCTCTCTCTCTCTCTCTCTCTCTCTCTCTCTCTC
>NW_020954576.1:87704644-87708935 GCF_900497805.2 Vombatus ursinus
CAATGTCTTCTCTGTCTCTGTCTTTATCTTTCTCTCTGTCTCTCTGTTTCTCTCTCCTCTTAACTTCAAACCTTCCTTTGCTTGTCAACTCAGAGAAGAAGCTGCTTTGCTTCATTTTGACCTTGGATATAATGGAAGTCAGTCATTCATAGTTGTATTATTGTACTTGCCAACACAAGAAGGCAGTGTGACATTGTTCCTAGAGGGGTGGTTGTTCAGAGTCAGTAAGAGCCAGATTCAGGTCTTTCCTCTGGTACTCACTAGCTATGTGATCATGGGAAAGTCATTTAATTTCTCAGAGTCCCAGACAACGCTCTTAAACTACAAGTAAGAAATAAGTTGCTGCTCAGTATTTGTCCAGGGGCTATCAATGATATCAGAGGTTCAGACCCCAACCATATATTTTCCAATGCTGTCTTTCCAAAACTTGAAGATGCAAACAAAACACGAATTTGAAAAACATGGATGTTACTGCTTTTCTCTGGTATATGTTGTTTTGCAGATTTGGGCAACAAAATTTTGATTTTCTGATTTTCTGTGAAAACGATGACTAGAGCAAAATCACAATAAATCAGTCCACCAACATACATATTTCAACTCTACTATTGTCCAAAATATTGTCCTAGGTATGGGGGATTTAATGAAAAGAAAAATTAAACAGCCCCTGCTCTCAGAGAGTTTATGGATTGACAAGGAAGAAAGTATATACTCATCTAAATTTATACAAAATAAATCCAAGGCAATTTTTTTTGGCTGTGGGATGGAAGGTAGGAAGTGTTAGCAGATGAAGAAAGCTCAGGAAAAGTCCTTATGGAAGAAGTATTACTTGAGCTGAGTTTTGAAAGAAACTAGGGATTCTCTGAGACAATGGTGAGGAAGAAGGGTATGCCAAGCTTAGAGGGTCATCCTGTGTTAAGGTACAGAGATGTGGAATGGAAAATTGTACATGAGAAGCAGCAAGAAAGCCAATTTTTCTGGCCCACAGCCCAGGTGATGGGGAATTGTGTATGATATGCCTGGAAAGATAGGCTGTGTTCAGTTTGTGAAGAGCTTTAAACACCAAATAGAGGAGTTTGTATTTGATCCTATAGGGAATATGAAGCCACTAAATGAGGACATCCTTTAGGACTGGGTTTTTGTGCCATTAAGTGACCAAGCATCCATAATATAGTAGAAAAGACAGTAGAATAAGAGTCTGAATTCCTAACTTCTGGTCCCAAATCTGCCACTAACTTGTTGTCTATGACCTCAGAAAAGTCCTTTCCTGCCTCAGGCTCTCAGTTCCTCATTTGGAAAATGAGAGGTCTCTTCAAATTATATGATTAGAATTCAGTGGGACCCAGCCTATCATTTCTTTTAGTTAGGTAATTCAATGCTGAATATATTCTGATAGCCCATGCCAAGTAGACTACACAAGACTCTTGGATTATTTCCACTGAGGAGTTCCTTCCCCAGGTGACCATTGTAGAAGGACTTGAGAGGGAAATGGCATCTATGTCCAGATTACATTAGATCACCACCAAAGTTTGATTGCAGAGGTTACTTATAGGAGTTTCTCAGATGGGCAGTGCCATAGGAAGAGTACCTCTAGGGCTTCCTTTTAAAACAAACCTTTTATTCTTTGTAGGTTATCTTCTCCATATTTCCCTTCCCTACAATCAAAAGAGCTTTATGTTTGCTTTTAAAAGGATACCAAGACCCTGATGAAATGGTCATTCTTAAATCAGGTCTTATCCTACTGTCTTAGTGTATTTTATTGAAGGCTCTAAATGATTATTCAAAATTTATGAAAAGAATTTCCCAAATCAAAACTTAGAACTGCTTCCTCTAATAACTAACAGGTCCCATTTCTCAGGTCTTGAGAGAGATTTTCTAGCATCTTTAATCTAGCATTCCTTTAATAAGGGAAAAGTCATTGTGGGGGGAAAAAAAAGGGAGAAGAATGTGGGAGGAAAAATGGGCCATGTCAGTGAGCTTATGTTCTAGGTGGTGCCATGGTTTTTGGCATTTCTACTCTGGTTAAGGATCTAGCTAAGGGTAATTTCAATCCATCCCAGGAATGACACTAAGCTTAGATCTGTTCTTTAACCCTGAATAGACTGAAAGAGAGTTCTTCTATCTGCTTAGTATGGACACAAGTTTTTGCAAATAAAACAGTTCATTTAGGGTGAAATTAGAAGCTAGATTGTAATGGCCTTTGTAAATAAATTTTCTAGCTTCCCCTCAATTAAAGAAATTATTTGGCTTCCTCCAAATAGACATTCTACCGACAACCCCCAAGAAACTGATATTTGACTCTTCAAATACATTTGTCTCAGAATTAAAAAACTGGAAGTCTCTGTGTACCAATCACACTTATTACATCAATCTTTTTAGTCTCTTCTGGTAGCTGTTTTTGGAGAAACTTTAACATGACATACGAGGGAGATAAAATGAAGAAGCACCAAAAAGCCAGTACATGCTACAGAGAAATCTCTAGCGCTTTCTGCCACAATGTAAATCCACAAGCATTAATTCAGTATATACCAGACATTGTAGGGTGTAACTTGTATTCAGGGAAAACTAATTCCTCTGGCATGAGGGCTGCTGAGCCCTTTTCAGGGTGGCTCATCCCCCTTTGATGTCCACTTGAGCCACCCAACTCTCACCTGTGACTCAAAGAAGCTGTAGCCTATGCAGTGGCCACACCCTAGTAAAAAGTTTCAGCAGATAGGCTAAATCAAGTTGAGGGTAACTGAAAGGGTCTAAAAGCCTTCTGTGATTTAAGGGGGTGTCTACCCCAAGCATGTGAAAATTTCCCCTGGTGGAATGGGTGGATAAGAACAATTTATTCCAATATCCACGAAGGCAGCTGAAGTAGCAGTGTAGAACACTTAGAGCCTGGTTAGACATTGAAGACACCAAGGTTCTGCATCCTGGGCCAGTCATCTTGACGTTTGTCTTGCCACTGGACTTGATGACTCTGAAAGTGTGAGGCTGATGACTTTGAGTAACTCTTCCTCACTTAAATCCAATTTATGTGTAAATCAAGAGATGTCACCCATACCATTTTACTATTTTAATTTATCTTCCTGTCTTCTTTACAGAAAAAACAGAACTGCAGTAGCTCAAAGGAAACATGTGATGTACAATTTTAGAGACATCTCTACTCCAAGTGTTCATATGGACTATTTGTGCCTGACCTGTGGCAGAGCCTTCTGAGCTTGGATTGGCTTGATCCGCCACAGTCAGACATACCTTGACTCCAACATAGTGATGTCATTTTGTTCCTCTTTAAGAACAAAGGACAACTAACCAATCAACCAATCATTGTCCAAATGCTCAAAAATTAATACAAATAGAAAGAAAAGTACCTCTACCCTCAAGGCACCTATTCTAATGAGGAAAGATAACATGTTTAAAAAAATCTGAAAGGGGGAAGAGGATTGAAGCTACCCAGTGAAGGGGTATGGTAAATAAAGTCCAATGTTTGGCCTACAAAGGAATAAAGACATATTTGACTTGGAAAAGAATGAAGATAGATTTGATGTCTTTAAAATGGAGGTTCTAGGAGAAACCAGCCAATCAGAGGGAGAAGTTACAGTAGTACAGAGCATTTCCAATGTGTGAAATCCAAGGGTGGCAAGGTTGAAAAGGCTTTTCTGACATAGTAGAGAAAGTTTGAAGAATCAGGAGTGCAACCTTAAGAGGAACAAATATTTTTCTTAAATATGGACTTGGGAAACATGCATCTTTCTATAGTCTGCCCCACCTACAGGTCCAGCATGCTATTTTAGTAATTTACTTCCTCTCAAAGTAATAACTGAGCTAGAGTTTTGTTTTTTTAATTAGATTAGATAAAAACATAGCAAAGTTTTTAAATGATGGATTCATGTCATGATCTACATACAATATCCTATTCCTTTTCCATGACAATTCCTTCTTTGCACTTGAGTACAGTCCCTCTTTATTCAGCTTTCCAGCCTTTTAGAGTAAGACAGAGAGAGAGAGAGAAAGAGAGACAGAGACAGAGACAGAAAGAGATAGAGAGAGAAAAACTAACCTAGAAGTTCAGCATCTTTTTACAGGTATCTGGTCTGCCAAAAAAGCAAGAGTGGGGCACAGATTATTAACTTACAATAGATTGAGCTGCTATATAAATTTAATATGTAAAGTTTTTCATGAGTGAATAATATGAACCCCTGATAGTTTTCAACCAGTTAGGATGCAGAGAGAGACAGAGAGAGAGACAGAGACAAAGAGAGAGAGAAAGAGAGAGAGAGAGAGAGAGAGAGAGAGAGAGAGAGAGAGA
>NW_020954576.1:87708985-87745022 GCF_900497805.2 Vombatus ursinus
TTTCCCCTGGTTTGGTCTCTGCCAAGGAGATCAGAAGTAAGTCATTAGCCAAGTACACCTGGATTGGGTGAGGCAGCTCCGGGAGGATGTTTGTACTACCTACTGGTTCCTGTAATGTTTTTGTGAATGGATAGAGAGCTACAGTTTCCAGGGTTGCCAATCAAGAATATTATACAAATAGTCCGATTTACTACTATTTTGGTTTCCCCTTGATACATGAAACCCTCCATATTTGCACATTCTGTTTGACAGAGGCTGACTCCACTCCTGGCAACAACTCTCTCCTGTCTGACAAGTTACTTTAATCCAGTTGGTGCCAATGGGAAAACTTTAAATACCAAATTTCATCATCTTTTCACCAACTTGCATGGGCTAGGGTTACACTTTAAGCCTCAGACTCTATCAGTTCACTAGATATATTTTGGGAAAACTTTCAATTTTTTTTTTTCTCATTAAGCCTCCACTTTTATAAGACACATTCAATTACATGGACAACTGCAAGATTTCATATGCATCAGTATCTTCACATACCCATGCAGAAATAAGAAAACCAAATTTCCAACAAAAGATCATAACACCTTTTATGTATGTACCACTTTTATGTTTTCAAAATATGCATATTTTAATACATTTTCACCATTACTGCCATTGCTGCCACTATTACTCTTGGTTTTGTCAGTGCTTCATCATGGTATAAAACTGACCCTGAGTTCCTAAAGACTAAATTATTCATGTTCAAGTACCTGCTAAAATATGACTGGTTCTATCAGGATAGTATTCACATTACCCAAGAACTAGCCTATCCATATGGGAAGTTGCTTATCACCAAATGTTGGTTCCCAGGAGATGAACAATTAATATTAGAAAAGTAATTAATACTAGAAACTTATATTATCTTCCTGGGGTCATATATGAATCAATGAACGCGTAGATGAACGAATGTGCATGAATGGAAAAGCATTAAGTATCTACTATGTACCTAGGAAGTGCACTAGGTCCTGGGGATGCAAATACAAAAGTGAGACAGTCTTTGCCCTCAAGAAGCTTACATTCTAATGGTGGATACAACAACTATAGAAGATGAGTGGCTAAGGAAGAGAATTTTGGCCTAGTGAATTATCAAAATGGTGGATAGAACTATAGAGCATTTGAGTGTTATGCAGTTCTCAGAAGCAATTTATGTTTGGGAAGGGAGCAGGGAAAGGTAATAAGTATTTATATGGTGCCTACTATGTGCCAAGCATTGTGCTAAGTGCTTTTTAATAAATAATATCTCAGTTGATCCTTACAACAACAATACAAAATAAGTGCTATTACTATCCCCATTTTACAGTTAAGGAAACTGAGGCAAACAGAGGTTTAGTGACTTGCCCAGGGTTACACATCTAGCAAAGTGTCTAGGCTAGATTTAACTCAGGTCTTCCTGACTCCAGACTTAGCATTCTATCCACTGTGATACTAGTTGTGCCACAAATTATAGTTCTGATTAGATAATTATTCCTAGCAGACATTAAGGCAGTATATACGTACAGCAGTGAGGGTGATAGAATTATGCAGAGTAGTTCAGCATTAAGTATTATTTGGGACTAGCTAGATGTAGTGTGTTAGGTGAGTTTCTACGCACTCACCAATTGAAGCAGCTCAGGCTTAGGGTGGAATTCCAAAGATAAGTGGAGAAAATTAGCCCAACAGTGCTTTTCTGAATGGAGAGAGAGGGATAACAGCTGGAATGAAGAGAAGTTCTCAGCGATAGTTGATGTGGAACATAGGCCAGGATTAGCTAGATATAATGGGTGTGTATCTAAGAAGTGACTTATCTTCTAAGAGTTAGAAAACCTATTGACTTCTAGCCACTTACAGTGATTCACACGTGCACAAATGATACTGACAGAAGGCAACAGTAACTAGAAGACATTACTAAATAGTATAAAGACTTGGGGAAGAAATTATAGATCTTAAAGGTACAGGTCATCTTTGTCTTCTACTAAAGGTGAATGCTTCAGAAGAGAAAGGCAGGTGTGGGAAGTGAATAGCTAATGAACATCATAACTCAGTCACAACTTAAAAATATAAGAATATTGTCCACTTATCCAAGGATAAAAAGGAATTTAAGTTGAAAAGGAAAAGTGAGGGAGAAAATTGCCCACATACATCTACCAACCTAAATTATACAGAGTAGCTACAATGTAGAAGAATGCCAGTTGAAATATCTCATAATTCATGGAAGGCAAAATCCAAGAAAGGAGCCAGAAATAAAATCAAAGGCTTCAGATACCTATACAAAAGGTATGCAAAGTTTGAATAAAAAGGAAAGCAAACTGGAAATATCAATGTAGATCGGCAAATTTGACCTGAGAAGGAATCCATGACTGGATGAACACTCTGCAAGAATATATTGTGTTCAAGAGCGACAGGTTAGGTTAAAGGATTGGGAATAGGGGTTGGGATACACACATATGCATATACATACATATATACACACATACATATATGTATAAATATATGTATATATGTGCATGTATATGTATATATTCTCATCAACGAAATCCAAGAATCAAATTGGGGACATTGTGGAGAGTATTTGAGTAAATATTAATGGATACAGAAAAAAAATTAATGCTATCATCAAAATATACTACAAACCACCTGGACAGAAGGGGAAAATAAATGAATTTGGGGAAAGGATCATAAGCTCGGTATGGAGCTATCTTGTGGAAGTGAAGGACAACTTTAATTATTTAGGTATCTGTTAGAGTTCTTACTCTGTCAAAATGAGATGAGTTAGCCATTTCTTGACTTTATTTCACCTTTCACCTTTCAAAATATGGAGGGTCAAAGAGAACTGCTGTATTTATTCTCACCAACAAATAGGATCCAGGGGAACTTTCATGGAAATCACCCACTGAATCTTAAAAATTTGTGAGAAAATAGAGGAAAGCTTAGAATAGTCTAAAATTCATCCAAAATTTGAGTTGAAAAGATTTCAAAGAGTCCAGGGAATGAGTAGATAGGATCCAAAGAACTAAAATCCTAAAGGTTTCAGGAAAAATAGGAAGCTCCAAGAAGTGGAATTCTAGAGGGAGAGAAAAAGGTTGAATTATGTAAAGATACTAGTATGGATACATAGGACACTATAGATTTTTTTTAAATACATGAAGAAAATGAATGTAATGATGAGTAACAGAGGCAGAATATGAAAGTATGTCATTGTAGTATTAAAAAAATTCTAGAGTGTTAAAGATTAGGAGGAACTGAGGTTGAGGACAAAACAAAGCTATTTTGTTGTTGCTGTTACTATTATTTCAAGGCAAAAGGAAGATCAAAGAAAAAATATGACCCCTGCTGAGGGTCGATCGTATTCTAGTAGATAGAGTTCTAGAATTAAGAAGACCTGAGTTCAAATTCTTCCTCTGATACTTAGTAGCTGTGTGATCTTTGGCAAGTCATATAACCTCTTTGGGTATCAGTTTCCTCATCAGTAAAATGAAGGAGGTGAACTCAATAACCTTAAAGGTTCCTTTTAACTCTATTATGATCCTATGAACTATTTTAGATAAATCTGAGATGTTTTAGGCTGTGCCTAAAAAAGTAGTCATTGATTTGTCAATTTGAAAGGATGGTTCTAATATCTTAGGGATGTGTGCTTAGTCCTTAATAAGATTGTGTGTGTGTGTGTGTGTGTGTGTGTGTGTGTGTATCTGTAATTCACTGGGATAAAGCTTAAATCAGCATATTTATGCTATTTGTAGATGTTGAAAGCTAGAAGGGATGGTTAAAATGTTGGATGACAAAATGAGAATCTAAAGTGAACTTGGCAGGCTAGAATGTTGGGTCAAACCCAATAAGGAGAAATTTACTAGGGATAAGCATAAAGTCTTACATTTGAGTTAAAAAAAATAAACATCCCAAGGGGAATTACGAGGGAGATGTTGCTAGGTGACAATTCATCTGAAAAATACCTGGGAGTTTCAGTGGACTGATATTATAGTACTCCAATGGACCTGTGGTCTCATTGGTATAGATACTCCCTCCAACAGTATAGATGGCAATTCTTCCATACTTGCCCATCCTATGCAATTCTTCTCTGTGTCTCCCTGTAAAAATTCACAAAGGTTCCTCTTAATATGCTTGTCATTCCTCTCACTTTCTAGTCATCATGCAAAAATTATAAAGCACACAGGCTGCCCATTGGTTAGCCCTCACACTTGTGTCTTTTTTTTTTCCAGTAACACATTTCCCTAGTGACATTCTTTATGCTACTTCTGTGTAATTCCTTATTTGTAATGTGCTGTAGACTGATCATACCCACTATTCACTACCTTTGAGCAATCCTTAATTTCAATTCTTTGTAGACTGTAGTATTCCAAGACATATAGTCATACAACATAGCAGAAGAGTATCGATATTAAAACAATGAGCCTTTGCTTCAGAGAGAAGGTTAGCTTTAAAGAATGAGCAATTTCCTCAAAACAGAGGTGTCTCTCCTTTTCTTGTTAAATTTTGAGCTTATCTTACTTTCCATCTGTAAAGTCTATATAAGATATTTATACTAAGGAACCAACTATATGGGCTTTCCATCTTTTGTCATTTTTGTCAGTTTGTTGAGTCTGGTGAAACTTATGGGATGTTATGATTTGCATCTATCCCATTAGTAGTGGTCTAAATCCCACCTCCGATGTGACCTTGGAGTCTCCTTGACCTCAGTTTCTTCATCAGTATGAAGGAGTTGGACTAGATGACCACTGACCTTTAAATCTATGATCTTAGTGATTTGAAGAAATCTTTCATATGATAGTCATTAGTTTATAGTTTTTCTTTTATGGACTGTGTATATACTCTGATCACTTATCCATTTTAGGAAAGGCTTTTGGTCTTACCCATTTGTGCTGATTTCTTAGGCATTTTAGAAATCAAATCCTTATCAGAGATACTTGAAGAGAAGTTGTTGTTTTTACTGTTGTTGTTTGCCAGTTGATGGTTTCCTTTCTTATCCTTGCTGTATTATAGACTCCCTTTTAACGTTTTTTTTTAATACATACATGTAGGGCCATGGTTAATGCCCATTTTTCAAATGGGCAAACTCAAGTATTTAAGAGGAACAGCAATGTGCTCAAAAGATTTATGAATGACAGAAGTTGCATTTTACTATCTGTAATCTAGGCAGTATATAGAGCCATGGACAGAGTCCTAGGCCTGCAGTCAGGAAGAACTAAGTTCAAGCCTAGACTCAGAACTTACTATTTGTGTAAACCTGATCAAATCACTTAACCTCTGTCTGCCTTAGTTTCTTTAATTGTAAAGTGGAGGTAATAATAATACCATAACCAGGGTGTTGTAAGGATCAATTAAGATAATATTTATAAAGTGTGGACACATAATAAGTGCTTAATACTTGTTTCGCCTTCTTAAATTTAAAATCATTATTCCTCTTACCCTTGTTCTCCACTTAAAATAATCCCATTTCTTAGAGCCATTATGTAAAGTATCTATTGACCAAATAATCTTAGAGAGTTCTTCTCAAGGGCAGAAATCTCATTTCCAAATCTATGTAAAGGTTTAGAATTGTACAGGACTTTCAAAAGGGTGAAAAATGGTGTCTTGGGGTTGATTATCTGCTCTGAGAGGTAGGGAAAAAAAGAGCTCTCTCAGTCTAGGAGGGATAAGATTTGGGAGGGCTTTCTTAATAGTTGTAATCACTGGATATAGGTTTGCCTGGGTCAAAAAAAGAATGAATAATTATCTTAATTATTTAGAAGTTTATGAGAACTTGTAGTCAATCTGGGGATGATTTTAATGGCAACTTGGCTATTTGATTCCCAATTATTATTTGTAAATAACTTGAGACCACTAATTTTTGGGAAGCTTTTGCATTGTTTCAGTTAAGAGAGGTGAGGGAATCTAATAATTAAGAGTCTTATACCTAGAACTAGTTCTTCTGACACTTACTAGCTAAATGACCATGAGCACCTGACTTCAACCCTCTGAGCCTCAGTTTCTTTATCTGTAAAATGGGGATAATTTTACTGCACAGGGTTATGATGAAGCTTTAATGAGATAATGCATGTAAAATGCCTTTAAAAATTGCAAGGGTTACATAAATGTCAGTTGCCATTTTTATTAAAGGTCATAGTGCAGACTTTTGGTAAGGGATCTGCATTGACCAACAATCACTTCACTTATTAGCAAAAAATATTCACTGAGAATGGGAGTTGTCGCTAGTTTTACTCAGTTCTGGTTAAATGTAATTTACTGTTTATTTGAGATCTTAGATTCCTTGCTTGCCATCAGCATGCCATCAGTACTTTTGGGATGATTCGTTCAAATTTTTTTTTACAAGCAGGAAATTAGAATTGAGGTAATTGTTTAAATCAAACAGAATATTTCTTATTATGCTTTAATATCAACAAAAATAATAAGGCATAGCACATATAATGTGGTCTTTCTGGACTGTCCTCACGCCAAGCAGGTAAGACAAATCCCTCAACAGTAAAATTATGGAATTTCTCTCTACATGGAGTGTTAAGTTACATCAGCAAAGACTTTGAGCACCTACTGCCTTCACTGGAAGTGGTGGGTGAGACAGACATAGGAGAATTATGCATCACTAAACTGGGTAATAAGGAACATTTATAAAAACCTCTGTCTGCTCTTCAGGGTTAGTTTCACAAACAAACAAACAAATGGAGATGCTTACCAAGCTTTTGTGAGATGTGCATGTTATAAAAACTCAGCATGTTGGCAAAGTTGAAATTTAAGTTGAAAATACAAGCATAAGGGGTTTCATTTGTTTTGTTGCAATGTACTTCCTTGCAGACGATTTAATCACCAGCCATAGAAGAATCTGTAGCACGTATGAGCTGGTGAATTTGAGTAAATTGTCTCTGTTCTGAGTTCTGCTTTTTACAAGCAAACCCTCTTATTTTCATTCGTGTCTTAGAATTTCACTCTCAAATCACTGTTCATTATATCACTTTTCTGTTTAAAATACTGATAAATGAAGCCAGGGGGCTTTGGGAAATGCTTAGCTAAATGCTATGCATTTAGTCTTTTAATTGACTTTGCATGCATCAACTTTGCCTTCCAATAAGCAGCCACAGTTCCAGGGATTGTCAAAAGATGCCTGTCTTGAAAGCAGATCTAATCCAGTTGGTGCCATTGAAAAACCTTAAATGGCAGCTTTCATCTTATTTGTACAAACTCACTGTGGATTGGGTTACATTTTAATCCCAGTTGCTGTATCAGTCACTAGAGGTTTTTGGCTGTCTCAATTTTCCTTCTTCTTTTATGCAAATCATTTAACTTCAACAGAATCCTGTAATGGAAGCAGTATCTAGGTAGGAAGGGCAGACTATAGGCCCCAACCTGCTTACCAGCTGCTCTAGAAAAAATAACTTTAATATTTTTCTAATGGTACCACTTTATAGTTGAGCTTCTGCCTGTGTCTGAGGCCCAATTTAACCCTGTTTGTTTTCATGTTTTCTTGTGCCCTCAAGCCACTGAAAAGCCTTAAAATTCAGGAAAGGAAATCACTATTATTTTCTCAATCACTACTAAAAAATTGTAAAATAAAAATTCTCTTGCTTTATTTATTTTGGGTGATGGTGATATAAAGCAGCCAAGTTTCTAACTACAGCTCTGGGTAGATGAAAATCCAACATCAGTCCAGGCCCAAGCCAAAATTCCTGGGAAAAACTATATTGTTGGTCTATGTCTAGGGATTGCCATGATCCAAGAAGACCATTACCATCTTGGTGATACTCCAGCCCAAACAATTTATTGATATAAATAATTCAGCTCTGTCCCAACTCCTGTGAATCCAGTTCAGTTGCCCATGAGGAATTGTCTTGATAAGTAAAAATCATACCTAAATATCTTGAGATTCTTTCCCCCATTTCTCAAGTTACCTATTTTAGAATCTCAGCTGGAAGTTATCTTAGCAGTCAACCTTCATTCTCCCCTTGTGGTACAATGGAAAGAGCACTGGATTGGGAATCCAAGGACCTGGGTTTGAAATTCAGCTTTGCTGTCTACTACTTATGTGGCTTCAGACAAGTCACTTTACCTCTTGGGCCTCAGTTTATGAAGTGGACCAGATGCTTGCTAAATTCCCTGATAGCTCTCAAGCTAAGATCTTATGTGCCTGGGATAATATACAAAACAATGAAGATGATCTAGATCTATCGTTCCCAAACTTTGAATTTTTAAGGTTAAAAAATTTCACACCACCATGTGATAGTAATGATACTATTAAAGCCACTGTGAAGTAACAAATAATTTTAAATGGATTCATTTTCACATTCAGTGTCAGAATTGGGATTTGAACCCAGGACCTCTGACTCCTGAGCTTGTGTTCTATCCACTACGCCTTCACTTTATCTTCATATGTTATGATTTTGAAATCCTTCACCCTCCTGTTTTTCCTCCTCCTAACCATTTTAGCTAATCAATATTCAAAAAATACTTCAGTGGATCCATGATCTCATTAATGTAGGTACCTATCATAATCCATCATTACCATCTTGTTCTCCATGATTTCTATCTGTGTTCTCCCATAGATCCTACACAAAAAATAAATCTGATATTATGGAAGCCTTCCTCTAGATTTTTGTATATTTCATGGGAACTAGTTGAATACTTTGTCCATTTGTTATCCCTTCTTGCCATATGACTTGCCCACCTTATTTTCCAGTCATGCATTTCTTTAATAATACTTCTCATGTCACTTCTCGAGCAAAAGTCATCATTATAAATGTGCTACAGTTGACTATATTCATCAAATAGCTCTTCATTGCTCTTTGGGTTATCCACAACTTCAATTTCTCAGAGATTGTGACCTTCCAAGATTCATAATCTTACAACATCACTGAGAGAACATTTGTGTCCTTATCAATGTCCTTCCTAAATTGTGCCCAGTACTGAACATAGTACTCCAGATGTAGTCTGACAAGGGTAGAATATAATGGAACTATAAATCACCTCCCTTGCCCTAGATACTATGCTACTCTTAATATATCCTAAGTTTGCATTAGATTTTGTTGACTGCAACATCATAATGCTAACATATATTAATCTTGAATTTATTCTACTAAAACCCCCAAATGCCTCACAGATAAACTATTTATTTACTTTTGTCTCATCTTTTACTTACAAAATTGATTTAAAAATACTTTTATACCTATTACATTTCCTTTATTGTATTTGTCCCAACATTCTAACCTGTTGAAAATTTTTTAGATCCTAACTCTGTCATTTAGACTTTTTGCTATTTTTCTCAGCCTTGTGATATCTATAAATTTGATAAACCTGATATCTACAATAGTTCTCAAGTCATTTGCAAAGATATTAAGTAGTTTAAGAACAAGCAGACTTTTCTAAGGCACTCCATTTGGAATGAGGGAGACATCATCCCAAAAAGACACTAAGCCACTAATAATGACTTTCCTGGTTCAACTAATTCTGAATCATTCTATTTGTCCTGTGCCCTAGCCCCATGTCAATTTCTTTTGTCCAAAAGAATAAAATGAGAGATTTTCTGTCAAATGCTTTGAAAAAATCTTGATAAATTACAATAACAGAATTCCCATCAGTTATCAGTCTAGTTAACATTGTGAAAAAATGAAGTTAATTTAATCTGGCATAACTTGTTCTATGTGATCACCACTTCCTTTTATAGATGATCACCAATATCTCTTGAATGAGGCATTCTAGAATGTTGTTAGGCATAGAAATTGAGCTTACTGACCAGTAAGATTCAGACTCCACATTTTCCCTGTTTTTGAAAATTGTTATTTTTGTTCTACTCTGGTTTTATGGCATATTTCCTGTTCATAATCTTTCAAAGACCATAACGGTACCTTAGCAATCACATTAGACAGATCTTTCAGTACCCTGGAATCAAGTTTGTCTGGTGCTAATGACTTGAGTTAATCAAGAACAATTAAGTCTTCTTAGACTGCTAGCTACTAAATTCCTATTAGCCATTTTTATTCTGTCATTTACAATCCAAGGGTCATTCTCTTTGGCAAAGAAAACATAAAAAATGACAAGCTGAGTAGATTTTCTTGCTTTCCACCATCCCATATTTTTATCCCATCCATCAGAAACATCAACCCTATCTCTTCTTTGATAATCTTTCTTATTCCATTATAGATTGCTGATCAATGATTTTCCTGTGCATTACATTGGCCTTTATACAAAAATCTCCCATTTCCTCAAACTTTTTTTGAACATTGTTGTTATTTCTTTTTTTGTTTTCTGAATTTCATTCTTGAAATCTTCTTATACCTCTTGAGCTGTCTCCTCTAGAATTTTAGTTCATCAGATACTATCTATCCTTTCTCTAGGCAGTTAGATAGATGGCACAGTGCATAGAATGCCTAGCCTGGAGTTAGTAATATATCTTCCTGAGTTCAAATCTGGCCTCAGATACTTACTAATTGTGTGACCTTGGGTAAGTAACTTAACTTTGTTTGTCTCAGTTTCCTCATCTATAAAATGAGCTGGAGAAGGCAATGACAAACCACTCCAGTATCTCTGCCAAGAAAAGCACAAATGAGGTCCAGAAGAGTTGGACATGACTGAAATGACTGCACAACAAAATCCTTTTTCCTAACCCTTTGAAATCTGGTCTCCCAAATAGTAGGGTGAACATTAGATGATGCCAAACTTTGGCATCTAAAGCTCTCTTTATTGTTCACAAATTCTTGATGGTGTTATCCTTTTTCCTCAAAAGTTCCCATCATTTCCATACTGGCTACAAGTTCTTCCCCATTGGTGAAAATCAGATGGAGTATTCAAATTTCTTTGTTGTTTCCTTTACCTTTTGAAAGATAAACCCTAAAAGCACAAGTAATTTTTCATCACTGCCCTTAAATGCATTCATAAAAATCAGGAGATTAAGCTTTATCTTTTTAATTAGCATTTTAGTCATTGAGACAAGTCAAAAAATGATTAGTTATTCTGATTTGGGCAGGTTTAGAATTCTATCAGATGACTCGACAAGTAAATTCCCCCTTTACTGTTACATCCTATTTCAGTGTCAGGTTTGTGATCTGTTTTCTCAGCTCCTCTTTATATTCAGTTGCTCTAAGGTATATATCAATGACAACATTATTTTTATGTCTGCATCCAGTAACCACTCATATGCTCTCCATTATGCTTCCTCTCTCTTTTCCTTTATCCTCACATGAGTAAATCTTAATGTATAATAATCTATCCCTCTTTAGTTCATCTATTTTATTTGAATATTACAGAAACATTTATTAGCAAACTTTTTTTCACTCAGATATCTTCTTTTTATACTCCTTCCAACTTCTTTCACTATAGAAGACAATGTATCTTGAATCATTCACTTTAGTACCAGGGGAATTTTTATACCTCCCCAACACACTGGGTCAGGAAGAGGAATAGGCATACAAATTGCTCTTCAGTGTGCTTCTAGTCCTTTCCTCTATCACCATTACTCAACATCCTCTCCTTTGTTGACTCCACCTGTATATAGCATCCTACACTGTAGTCATTTCACCCCAAACATACGGTGAGATGAATAGAGAGGGAGGGAGAATATTAATCTGCCTACTTTTCTAAGTACTTCAGCTAAGTCATTCACAGTTGATCATCTTTACAATACTATTGTAACTGCTTACAGTGTTCTCCTGGTTCTGCTCACTTCACTTGCATCAACTCATATGTCTTCCCAGGTTTTTCTGAAGTCATCCTGCTCGTCGTTTCTTATAACATAATACTATTCCATCATAATCATATACCACAACCATCATGGCTGTTCAGCCATTCCCCAGACATCCCCTCAATTTCCAATTCTTTACCATCACAAAAAGAGCTGCTATAACTTTTTTTTTTTTTTACAAATAGGTAATTTCCCCTTTTCTTTGATCTCTTTGGGGTATAGACATAGTAGTTGTATTGCTGGGTCAAAGGGTACGCACAGTTTTATATGGGAAGGTAGGGTGGAATGTGTAAAAAATAGCATCCTGTCCTGTGTACAGCACTAGCACAAACATCCTCTGTAATCTCCTTCTGACCAGTTGCCTGATTCCCTTACCTTGTCTCGCTTGAGAACTCCCAAAGATATTGCTGCTTCTATCACCACCAGCAAGTTCCACCTCTGGTGTTGCATTCAAGTGGCCTTTGTGCTAATCTTCACCCACATCACAGACCTCTGCTTAAAAACTCCTAGGTTGTCTTGGGCTGGAAGAATGTCTCACCCTGACCTTTGTTCACTCTGCTCCTCCAGAATTCAATCTGAGGCATTATTTTAAAGTTTGGAGGGGAATTTTGGGAGAGCTTGGCCATAGTGCTTCCTTGACTCTGCTATCTTGGCTCTGCCAGGACTTTCTAATTCTTTTTTTTGTGAGGCAATTGGTGGGGTTAAGTGACTTGCCCAGAGTCACACAGTTAGTGAGTGTTATGTGTCAGAGGCCAGATTTGACCTCAGGTCCTCCTGAGCTCCAAGGCTGGAGCTCTAACCACTGTACAACCTAGCTGTCCCGGACTTTCTAATTCTTTGGACTTCAGAATTCTCCAGACACTTCTGAGAGATAAGAAGTGGCACAGATTCATAGAACTTGGCTAAGAGCCCTCTTGCATGTTTCTTAGCTTGAGTGGACCTTGATACTCTTGAACTGTGATGTGACTCTGTTTCCACTATTTTTACTTGTTTATTATTGTTGCTGGTGCTTGTACCATCAGGAAGACCCTGCATTTGGTCATTCTCAACAGTAGTAGTTCAGGCTTTGCCCTTTGTTATTGCAGAATATGTTTAAATACTGAACCCCAAGGAAAGTTTTGTAAGGACTCTCCTCTTCTTCCCTACCTCTGGTCTGTTATTCCCAGAAAGTCTTACACCATGCATTTCTGGAAACATTTCTGCTTTTCTGAGACAGGATATAAGGTGTTGGACTTGGGATCAAGAAGAAGGGGACAGGTTTCTAAGTGAAACCTCTGAAGCCGGAGGATGTAGGTTCAAATCCTGACTTTAATACTAATTACTTCTATAATCTTAGACAAGTTTCTCAATATCTCCAGGCTTCATTTTCAATGAGGTGCTGAGCTAGATAACTTATTGGGTCCCTTTCATTGGTAGATCGATGGGTTTGAATCCTACCTTAGACATATACTATTTATATGACCTTGAGTAAGTCATTCTATTACCTTCAGGCTCCTCTTCTATAAAATGGGGGAAATAATTAATTGCACCTTCCAATGGGATCTGTGTAGCTAGGTGGTGCAGTGGACGGAAGGATTGCTTGGACTCAGAAAAATTCTGCTTCATGAGTTCAAATCTGGCCTCAGACATTTACTAGTTATGTGACCCTGGGCAAGTTATGTGACCCCATTTGCCTCAGTTTCCTCATCTATAAAATGAGCTGGAGAAGGAAATGGCAAACCACTCCTGTGTCTTTGCCAAGAAAACCCCAAATGCAGTCATGAAGAGTCAGAAACGACTGAAAAAAGGACTCAACAACATCTCACAGGATCATTGTGAAAGCTGAATGAAATAATGTATTTTACAGACTATCAAGTCAATCAATGAGTATTTATTAGATATCTGCTAAGTGTCAGGTACCAGAGACACAAATACCAATAAATGACACAATCCTTACTTGTAAGGGCTTACATTTTAATGGTGTAGACAGTAAGTATGCACATAAATAAATACAAAACACATAAAGAGAATAAATACAAAGTAATTTAAATACAAGGTAGTTTGACAGGGAGAGAAAGCTATTTTTATTTTATGAATCCCCAATTTTTTTCGGGGGGCAGGGAGTTCTTCGGTAATAATTATTCATGAGAATATGTAAACATGGAGAGAAGAGGACAGGAGATGAATGAGAATAATAAACAGACAGTGTAACAAACAGATAGCTTTGGTTTCTTTTAACTTCTTCAGCGTTTATTTCCTATTTTGACGGTTTCCTTTTTTATTTTCTAAACCGTAATTACAGTCCATTTATTTTGGGAGAAAAAGCCTGCTTAGAGTGCTTTGCGTCTTGATGGAATCTGCAAGGTTCTCTGGATAGATTCCTGCTCGGCCATTCTCTAGCAGTTGCCCTCTTTGAGGCAGAATTTCCATCTGCAGAGGGGAACTGTAGTCTCTCAGCCTCACTTCTTATCAGGGTCCAAGTACAAATAGGAAAAAAAAATCAAGATGCCACCCTCTTGAATCCAGCTAACAGCTGAATTATAAACCAGGGTGAGGAGAGCAGCAGACTGGCGATTAAGATGTCTTTTTCTCCCAATGGCTTTTACTGTTGGGAACAATGCCAATGTGAATATCCGCAGGATCATGGGGAGAGAGAAACTAGAAGAAAATGGACTGCAGGTTGCTTGAACCCACCTAGCCACACTAATTGCAACTCCTCCTAATCTTAGGTTAAGAGTGGGAGTTACAAGAGGGAGGCTATTTGTACAACTCCCGAGAAGACCTCCCACCCCTAAATCCTTTAGCTGCATTAGGTCTGGAAGTTTTACAGGGATTTTTTTGTAAGTGTCCACATTGAAATCAGAACTCTTATCGCTCTGGTTTGGCTCCATGCCTCACTTTAGGTTCCCCAGCTAATCTCCTTGCTAAGCTTCTCTCTTTCACAGAGAGCTTTTTAATCTAAGGGCTCAAGCCTTCCCACTTGCTTGAACAAGGGAAGAGCAGGCAAAATGAACAGGAAGTTAACCCTCTGCATGCCACTGCCCAGAGTGAAGATGCCATCTTTTTAAGAACAGAGTCTCCGAATTCTGAAGCATATTTTATTTTAGAGGGTCCCTAAAAATGAGGCTTCTGGGGGAAAAACACATCTTAATACTTCAGGGATGCACGTAGGGCCAGGCTAGGGAAGTAACTCCAGTTTCTTCAAGAAATTTTTATATGGAATGATGTTGGGGACTTTTTCCATCTCAGTTACTTTCCTCCAGATTCTCTCTAGTTTATCAAATGTCTTTCCTAATAAGTCATAGCCAGAACTGAACATAATACTCTATATGTAGACTGACAGACTATATGTAGTCTGACCAGAATCAAGTATAGCGGGACTCTCATCAGAGAGCTACTTTCCTACTTGAAACAATTCTGCTTGTCTGGGATTGGGAAAATCACAGCATTACTGAATCTCAAAGCCCACCCAGGTCAATTTGGACATGAACAGGAATCCTCTACACAGTATAGGTGTCAATTTCAAATAGAAACCTGTAGGGTTGCATATTGACTTGGAAAACCACAAACTAACATTATCTATGTTTTATTGCATTTCTTATTTATTTTGTTAAACATTTTCCAATTCGATTTTGATCTGGTTCCGCAGTACTTGGGAATTTTACAACTGTGGCCAGTAAGCTATCGTTTGACACCTCTGTTTTACAGCACAACCAATAAGTGGTCATCTTAAGCTATTTATTCCCAAGCATCCCATTCTATTTTGGGTTAACTGTATTTGTTAGAGAATTTTTCTTTATGTCAAGCTTAAATTTGTCTCTTTCCAGTTTATTCTTATTGCTCCAAGTTCTGTCTTATGATCCCAAATTAAAAAAAAAAATCCAGTCCCTCTTCTGCATGAAGGTCTTGAACTTGTTGATGAGAGCTATTAGTTCCATTCAACTAATTCTCTTTTCTGGGATAAATATAGCAAGTTCCTTCAATCATATGTTCTCATATGGAACAAACAATCTTAAGAATTTTTCATTCTGCTTGAGTTTTTTGGGGGGGGGAGGAAGTGCACTCCTGCTTATCAATGTTTTTTTTTTTGTTTTTTTTTTCCTAAACTAAACCTACTACTACAGAAGTGATCAGACCAGAGCACAGTATAATGGCACTATCACTTCCTTAGTCCTGAATCTTGTGCTTTTCTTAGCAAAGACCAAGATAGTGCCCTCTATTCTTTAGGTATTTAGAGTTTTCCACAGAAGAAGCAAACCAGTCAATAACATTAAAAAGCAAATTTTAAAAGCTTTTATTACAGGTGCATTTTATCTCACACAAGGAAATGAGCTTCCTGAGACACCTAGAGAAGCATGAAGAGGAGACTTAGGAAAAGAGGATAAAAGGGTAGATCAAAGATCATATTAACCAATCCAACATGGTGGCACAAACTGGAAATTCCTGCTACTGTAGAAGGTAGGGGGAGGGTGAAGGTAACAAGCATTTATTAAGCATGTTCCATGTGACAGCCACTGTGCTACACATTTTTTAAATATCTCATCTGATCTTCACAACAACCCTGGGAGGTAGGTGATATTATTATCCCTTTTTACAGTTGGGGAAAATGAGGCAGACAGACAGAAGTTAAGTGATTTGCCTAGGTTTTCACATCTAGTATTTGAACTCAGGTCTTCCTGACTCTAGGCTCACTGTTCCACCCATTGAGGCTTAGAGTGTTGATCGATTGAGCTCAAGAATTCTGAGCTGCAGTAAGGCTAATGCTAATCAGTCTAGCACTAATATTGCCAATCTCCAGAATTACCTAAGCAGGGGTGAGCCAGACTAGGTTGAAAAGAGAGCAGGTCAAAATGTCTTGCCAATCAGAAATGAGATTAGAATTACGAGTTGCTACTCTGTTTCCAGCCTGGACAAGACAGAGAGACCCATTATCAAAAGCAATAGCAAAAACAAACAAACAAACAAACAAACAAACCAACCTCAGTCAACCAAAAACATGATCAGACTAAGTTCTGACTAGAAACCCAGAGGGAGCAGAATACATAGTCTTGGCCTTGGGTGCAGTATTTGGATCTGTTGGGAGGACACAGAAGATCAATAATCCATGCAAAAGGCCTGGTTATGACAGGCTCTTGTCATGTCTCTCCAGTCTGGCATAGGTATATATGAGTCAGTCCCTCACAGAGCAGATTCCTTAAGCAACGGGGGAGAGGTCAAAGTGTTTTGTTTTGTTTTTTAGAAACAGGGGGAGGCTAACTAGAATCCATCAGATTACTTCCCAATCTCTGGTGTCACAGGCACATGACATAAGGAGACCAGAACACCAGAATTTCAATTCCGTGAGCTATAAATAGTAGAGAAATTAAACTGTCCCAGAAAACACCTAATCATGGCCCAAATATCAAAGGTTGTGACTTTAATCTGGACTTTGAGCTTATATCCCATCACCCGTCTGGTCGAAAATGAGAAAATCAAGAAGTCACTTGCTAAAAATAAAAAAAAGTACAAAAAAAAATAAAGATAATGTATTGCCTTTCAGATAGCAAAAATATATTATTTTTAAATAATAGTGTTTTTTAAAAATGATCAACTTGGTTTGACAGTTGGACAAGGCCACTCATTGAATATGAATGCACAATTGAACAGCTATTGACTGTGAGCTCCTTTTCCTAAATTCTCTTAGGTTAGTGAGTCTCAGAACATTAATATCAAGGGCAGTATCAAACAAACTATATGCTTGCTAGTAGTATTTGTCATTTACCATCTAGGAATTTCCCACAGAGAATGAGGGTCCTCTAGGTGTTCCTATTGTGGGATGCCTTTGTGTAGATTACAAGCCTGAGAACATTTCTGATGTTTCTGAATGAGGTTTATAATCACTCTAGTGTTTATCTTAACCATCTACATAGGAAAATCCAAGTGGATGAAGAATTCCTACTGCCATAGCTATACTATTCACTCATTTTGAAAACACATAAAGCTGGTCAATCAATACATCCACAGAGGACAAGATGAGAATTAAATAAGGTAATGACGTTACTACTTTACCTATAGAACCCATAACATAGGATTCACAGAATCTTAGAGTTGGAAGAAATCTTAGATAGGACTCTAATCCCATTCCTGGACTCTGCTGGATTCTTTTGAAATTGATATGTGTGAAGTTCAACACAGCAGATTGCTGACAGTTTCTTGGTTAAAACTGAAATGTGCTAACCATTTTTTTTGAGTTGCTGTATCCCACAAGAAACAGATGCTTCTTGGAACTGGCAACATGAAGATTTATGATGTTCAAGACAATAAGGTGAAGTAGAAGATGAGCATCTTGGGTATAGTTTTTTTTTTTTTAAATTTCATTGGACCTTCTGCATTCCCTTTTAGTCCCCAGATCATTTTTGAATACAGGAAAACATCAGGTTCAGACAGAAATGGCTTTTTATCATCTCTGCAGAGACCCACTGGGAAATTACAGGCTTGTTATGATGGATGTCACCTACCCCTCTATGTATGCTCTAATAAGTGTTATAAGAAGAAACATCTGACATATTTGGATGATAAATGTGATGCTGCCCTTGGTCAATTTCACTGCTACTTTCTGTATAGAGACAAGAAAACAATAGCAACAAAATGCATTGGATTAAAAAACAGGCCAAAATATTCCAATCAACTCATTTCTGATCTGGAAAATACCAGTTTAAATATTCCTCCAGACTGCAAGATATGTAGAAGTCTACTTAGGCAAAAGGAAGAGGAGGGTTAAGTTATTTAAATAAAATAGTCCTCAAGAGGTTAGGGGAAAAGTTTGTTTTATTTGCTGGAGTCATCACTTAACACATTACCTGTAAATATTTTTGATTAGAAAGATAAATTGAATTTAATAATCTCTGCTCAAAAAAGAAAAGAGTTTATATAAAGACTATAGGTATTAGGAATTTACATCGATCAGCTTTCTATCCAAAAAATAACTGCTAAGGTTACCCCCTTTTTTTCTTCTGTTTCCCCATACACAAAACTGATTTCCACTGTAGGTAATTTTTTTTTTGGTGAGGTAATCAGGATTAAGTGACTTGCCCAGGGTCACACAGCTAGTAAGTTATGTGTCTGAGGTTGGATTTGAACTCAGGTCCTCCTGAACCTGATGTTTTCCTGTATTCAAAAATGATCTGGGGACTAAAAGGGAATGCAGATGGTTCAACGAAATTTAAAAAAAAAAACTGTACCCAAGATGCTCATCTTCTCCTTCACCTTATTGTCTTGAACATCATAAATCTTCATGTTGCCAGTTCCAAGAAGCACTATCCACTGCACCACCTAGCTGTCCCTCTGTAGGAAATTTTTTAAAGATGGAAATATGTTTAGGAATGTCTTGAGCTAACTAATTGGAAATATATCATTAATAAGAGACTGAATCTAAGAAGATAAAATTTAATATAGCTAAAGGCATCCTACTGTTTGCTTCTTTTTAAAATCAATAACACAAATATAAAATGGAAAAGATGTAACTAGATGACATTTTTTCTTTCTTTTTGGGGAGGATGGAGCATAGTGGACTATAAGTTCAATATAAGTCAATAGTTTGGGATAGCATCCAAAAAAGCTAATGTACCCTTAGGTTGTAGCAATAGACACACAGGAAGTTGATAACTCCAATGTCTTCTGCTCTGGCCTGATCACAAGTGAAATATACTGTTCTGGACATGATTAATGTTTTACAAAAGATGGTGACAAGATGGTGGTGTTTCCAGAAGAGGATGACCAAGATGTTGAGTGGAACAAAAGAGGAGAGGAAGGAAAGAAGGGAGGAGAGAAGGAAAGAAGGAGGGAGGGAAGGAAGGAAGGAAAGAGAGAAGGAAGGAAGGAGGGAGGAAAGGAAGGAAAGAGGGAAAGGAGGGAGGGAAGGAAGGAAGGAGGGAAAGGAGGGAGGGAAGGAAGGAAGGAGGGAGGGAAGGAATGGAGGAAGAAAATTTTAAGGGTCTACTACTACTGTTTCAGGCACTATGTTAAGCACTTTACAAATCATATTTCATTTAATTTTCACAACAACCCTGGGAAGTAGGAGCTATCATTATCTCCATTTTACATTTGAGGAAACTAAGGCATACAGACACTAAGTGACTTACCTAGGGTCATACAGCTGATAAATATCTAAGGCCAAATTTGGATTCTGGTCTTCCTGATTTCATGCCTGGACTTCATGTCCACCTAGCTGCCTCTAGCAGTCTTGGATGGTGCCTTAAGGGAGATGAGAATAATTGACTTTAAATATTTGAAGGTTTGTCAAGTAGAAGAGTGACTGCATTTGTTTTGTTTGAATGTAGGGATCAGAACTTGCAGCAATGAGTCAAAGTTACAGAGAGATGTCTAAGCTCTTTTCCAGCTCTAAATCCTGTGAAATTTGTGAAGAGGCAGATTTTGGCTCAAGAGAAAAAGCAACTTCTTAGCACTTCAGAGTCACATAAACATAAAATGGAGTAGCCTGGGAGATAATGAGTTCATAGTCAATGGATGTCTTCAAGGACAGAATGTATGACATTTGGCAGGGATTGTGTAAGTGTGATTCCTGCTTAAGTACTGGAGTCAAAATGTCTTCTGAGATCCCTCTCATCTCTGAGATTATCCCAAATAAAATACATTCAAGTTTATGATCTATGTTTTTGAAAGCTCTAAAGCAAATATAATAAAAAGAAAAAAATAGCATAAGCCAGAGAACTTTGTATATTGCATGTTTCACAGAAATATCTGTGGGATAGATAAGCAAATCATAAACACCTCTGTGATAGCTATAAATTCTGCATTAATCAACATCTACCAGATTCAATTTAGTGAAAAGAGCACAGAACTTGTAGGTAGGAAAAACCAGGTTCAAATCCTGACTTCACTATTTAGTACCTCTGTGATACTTCTCTGGACCTCATTCTTCTCATTTTTATAATAAAGAAGACACATAGCATAATTGAGTGTTAAACTTGTATTTAGGAAAACTTAGCTTAAAATTCTATCTCAGACATACACTAACTCTATGACTCTGGGTAAGTCCATTAACCTCTCTGAATTCTTTTGCCTGTAAGGATAATAATAGTAGGGGCAGTGGTGCTGTGAATAGAGTACATGTCTTGGAGTAAGGAGGACCTGACTGCAAATCTGGCCTCAGACACCAATTATCTGTGCGACCCTAGGCAAGTCACTTAACCTCTGTTTGCCTTGTTTTACTCAAATGGAAAATGAGGGTAATATTAGCACCTAGCTCACAGGGTTGTTGTGAGGATCAAATGAGATAGTAATTGTAAAGTGCATAGCTTAGTGCCTGGCACATGGTAAATGCTATACAAATGTTCATTCCTTCCCTTTGCCTTTCTCCCTCTCCTCCCCATTATTTGCTCCTCCTCACAACAAATACTATTTTCTTCTGCCAGGAATGAATCACTCCTCTCTCATACTCTCCCTCTATACAACAAAGGCATCAGCACTGTAGACAGAACTTAAACCATCAATCAATAAATAATTAAACATTTATTAAATGCCCACTATGTGCCAGGCATTGTGCTAAGCTGGAAACACATCCTGACTTCCTCCCTAAGAATTTAAAAAGTCTCTTATAAGTATGCTTATAAGTTGAATGATGAAGCCACCATCAAGTTAGAAGAAATGCTTGGTGTCAAAACATTCATAGGAAAACCAGTGACAACAAACCGTTAACTTTTCCCTACAGTTGGGTAAGGAAGAATGCTGCAGAATAACTCTATTTAAAAACAAAATAGGAATTCAAAAGAAAATACACTACCTTTCATCCCTCTGCCTTGGCTTCTTTGGAAGTATCTAATAAAGGAGAAAAAGGCGTTCAACTGAAGTAATGACAGTGGGTCTTTGAACTCTGATGCTAAAAACTGTATTTGTACCACCTTCTCTGAGTGTTTTTGAATAAAATATTCTTGTGGATACATGTTTGGAAAAACATAGCACAACTACTGCTTCACTACCAACTCTCAACCTCTTACATAGGGTATTTATTCCATTTCTGTAGATTTCTTCATTAATGCGTAACTTAGAAAGTAAAATGTTTAAATAATAAAAAAAGATGAGAAAAAAGTCTCCTATCAACTTATTCATCCTCCTTAAGGTTTCCTCTCCCTCCTGCCCTCAATATACTCTCCAGAATTCTCCCCTGAATATTCTACATGTACTTAAATATTCTTACTTACAGTGAGCCTGTCCATCCCTAAAGTCTTCCTTTCTCAACCCCCACCTCATCCATCCCTCTTTATTGTTATCTTTGTGATTCTTTACCAGGCTTTACAACCTCCTTTCGCCAAAAAACAGACATGACAGAGTACTTCTAATGACTGGGGGTGGGTAGGGGAATGTAAGACTTCTTTCTGAATTAAACTCATGTATGTTCTTTAATATGTACTACATGGTTAGGGAATATTTTCCCTTGTTTGCATCTGTGTCTGGTTAGAATGACTCAAACAGCTTTCAGATTAATCATCCTAATTCTGAGATCTAATTCCACTGCTCAAAAACTCTAATGCTCCACATGTGATGGAAGAAGGTTCAGTTTACTTAACCTAGCATTCAACACCTCCCTCAACATGAGTCTGGCTTTATCTGACACTATTTCTTCTTCATTGGGGCATCCAGGTAGTGCAGTGGATAGAGTGCCTAGAGTCAGGAAAACTCATCTTCTCCGATTCAAATCTGGCCTCAGAACCTTACTAGCTGTGCGACCCTGGGCAAGTCACTTAATCCTGTTTGCCTCAGTTTCCTCATCTTTAAAGTGAGTTGGAGAAGGAAATGGCAAACCACTCTAGTATCTTTGCCAAGAAAACCCCAAATGGGGCCACAAAGAGTTGAACATAACTGAAAATGACCCAACAACATTCCTCTTCATATCAGATCCTTAGTAGAGTAAGACTGAAAGATGAATGATCATCTTGTTAAACCCCTTTATTTTATAGATTAGGAAATAGAGGCTCAGTAATGTTCAATAACTAGCTAGGTCCCCTAGGCAAGAAGTAGCAGAAGCAGCATTTGAACCTATATCCTCTGGCTCCAAATTGAGTACTCTTTGGGTTTCCTATCTGGCTCTATATCACTATCCCTCTACTTTCTATATTATGTATTGCATTCCAGCGAACAATCTGCCATGTTCCATTCTTTTCCATCTCTGTGTCTTCATACTCTTCTTAGAGCTTCTGACTTTCAAGAGTTCAACACCATGCTAGAATTTTACTCCAGAACTTCTCATGTTGCCTGGGGCCTCCTCATCCTAGAATATCCATCTGCCATGCCAGCCCCCTTCTTCCATTGATAAGTTTCTTCCAGGGAAAGGGAGTAAGGGAGTGCCTCTGACACTTACTGAGTGACAAGGTACTTAATCTCTCTCAGTCTCAGTTTCCTCATCTGTAAATTGGGGCTAATAATAACACCTACCTCTCAGGGTTATTGTGAGGACCAAATGAGATAATATGTATAAAGTATTTTGCAGACTTTGAAGCACTGTATAAATGTTAGCTAGTATCATCATCTTCTTCTTCATCATCATCATCATCACTCTAGGGCCCAATACAGTAGACTGTACACAGCAAGTATTTAATAAATGCTTTTGTGAATTAATGAATTCATTGTGTGTACTAGTGGCTCTATGACTTGGGCTCCAAAGCTATGAGCAGTTGAGAGTAGGGGAGAATAAAAAAGGATGTGACATGACCTTTGGCCACTGGATATTTGAACTGAGGAGCTTCTCTAGATTAGCCACGGGGTGGGGGCAGTTAGGACTACAAGCAGACTGATGTTAAGATACCCCTGTAGGTCCTGGCATTAAAAGAAAACTCAAGAATTTGGTGCTAGGAATTCACCACCTCTCCAACGTACAAGTCATGGACCTGGGAACAAATAAATATTAAAGCTTTTAAAAATAATTGTTTTTTTCTTATATGTCCTATCACAGACAGAGATCTTCAATTGTGTATTATCTCTGCAAGCTCATCACTTGGGGAGTAGCAATGTAGGCAAAAGCAGGGAAGACTTAAAGAGGAGTTATTTCTGCCCATTTTATTTCCTTGATCAAGCCCTCTCTTTGACCTTGACCCCTTCTTTTCTGGTTCCAATGGTTGAGAAGTATGCTATTCTGCTTAATTTCCTGCCTCACCTCAGTTTTGGAAGGGACCCCTGTTACTTATGAATGAGTTCACCAGAATGAGTTTGAAGTCATAGGTTTCCTCCTTGTAAGAACCAGGTATCAATCAATTAGTCAACAAGTACTTATTAAGTACCTGTTACATTCCTATCAATAGGCTAAGCAAAAGGAATATGAAAACAAGGAATGAAACAATTCCTACTCTTTTTTTAAAAATTTTTATTTGAAGTATTGAGTTTCAAATTCTATTTGTCCCTTTTTCCCCTCCATCCTCCCTGAGACAGTGAGCAATCAGATATAGGTTATACATGTGTAATCATGTAAAACATTTCCATATTAGTCATTATGTACAAGAAGACTTGAATAAAAGAAAAAAAAGAAAGAAAGAAAGTGAAAAATAGCATACTTCAGTCTGTATTCAAACAATATCAGTTCTTTCTCTGGAGGTTAGTATGCTTCATTATTAGTCTTTTGGGATTGTCTTAGACCATTGTATTGCTGAGAATAGCTAAGTCATTCACAGGTCTTTATCGAACAGTATTGTTACTGTGTAAAACATTCTCCTGGTTCTGTTCACTTCGCTATGCATCAGTTCATGGAAATCATTCAAGGGTTTTCTGAAATCATCATGCTTGTCATTTCTTACAGCACAATGATATTCCATTACAATCATATACCATAGTGACAATCCCTATTCTTAAGGAGCTTACATTCCAACCTAGAAGCACAGACATTTGCCTTATGGACACCTGCTATTGGCTGCAAGCAAAGAGTATGAGTGCTCAACTGACACCTTGTTAAAAAAATATTACGGGAATAGCTAGATGATGGAAAGCATCAATCTCCTCTATTTGTAAGCAGCATTTGGCTCCATTTGAATTTTTATGGCATGAAGGAATAACCTATAGACTCAAAAGTGGTTCCTAGGCTAGTCAATGTCTACTTTAATTTAAAATAATCATATAACCCTAGAGCCATAAAAAGGAGAATGTCTGATTCACCTCCTCTTCACACACACACACACACACACACCATAGAGATTAAGTGACAACCAAATCTACACAGGTAGATAGGAGAAGGAGCTACAAGAAACCAGGGCCCTTGACATTCAGGCCAAAGGTCTTTTGCCATACATCATGATGTTCATTTAGACAAAGCCCACTAACCTATCAAGAAGATTCATCTTTCACTAAAAATGCATGGGGCTGTCCAAGTTGGTAAGACACTCAACCTAAAAGAAGTTGGACATCTGAAATCTTTGGTTTTCAATCATGGAACAATGAAAAACATCAATACTAACCATCTTTTCATAGTTTCTGTTATTGTTTATATCTATATATGTATGTATGTATGTGTGTATGTATGTATGTGTGTATGTATGTATGTATGTATGTGTGTGTGTGAATCTTATGGTTCCCCCCCAAAAAAATGTAAGAAGCCCAATCTTCCTTTCAATTCATTTTCTTTTTTATGTCTAGTCACAACTGGAAAAATCCCATACATTGTATGAAATGATGTCATTGAGAGAGAGAGAGCAAGGAACTTAGCTTTTTCCATACTATCGAACTTGCAAAGAAGTCCAATTTGGAGTCAGTTTTAGATTAGGTGAAGGGTTGGGTCATATCTCATTTCCCCCAACTAGTTCATCCATTTCAGCCTCTGAAGCTGAAGGAATTGAATCCTGAAACATGTTTTATTGCTGTTTCTTTAGGATAGTGAAGGAGTTTTGGAATTTACCGTCCCCCCAAAGCTGTAGAAGTTAAAAAGCCCACTGTGGACTTCAAAATCAAAATCATCTGTTCAGGGGAGGATTGAGATTTCCTGTGGAAAGTACAAACTTTAAAGGTTTCCATTTTCACTGCTCATCTGAAATAATGTAGGATTTATGATTTCATACCATATGCAACCCAAAAAACCTCCTATTAGTTGGTAGGTTGTTCATATAGCTTTTGTGACTGCTGGTGTTAGGGTAGATAGTAGGGATCCAGATGTGCTGAAACAGATGTCTTTGAATTTCCTATGAAACAGGAAATTTGGGAGCATGAATGAAGGGTTTGTAGTCAGGCCCCAAGTTCATTCCAATTATTTTAATTGGTGTTATTAAATGGATGCTATCTCTCTGGCAGTGTTAGCTCATTTTAATTTAGGGATGCCACTATCACAGTTTAATGGATTTGGCTCGAGGGCACCACCAGTATTACACAATATGGCATTTTCCTCCAGGATGGAGAATAGATCCTAATCCACTCCCCTCCAGTCATCACAAGCTGAACAATTCTACAGTTAGGACCTTTTTTTTTTTCTATATACGTGGTTTATTCCTAAGAAAATAACTAAGATGAATAGCTAAAACAACTATCCTTCCCCAGAGAATTTCAGTCTCGAGTTCAACAAATTGCTCCAAATCATAGAATTTACAATCAATGTTCCCATGATGTACACATGTGCAAATACATATACACATGTATACAGGCACAAATATGCCCAAGTGCACAACAGGTAAGCTTCATTTTGACTTGAAAAGCTGCAGAACTTGCCTATGAGGAGGCAGCAGAGGGAAACAGGGCTGGATTTGAAGTCAGAGGACCTAAGTTCAATTTTTGGGTCAGGTTTTTATGACCTGTGTGACCTTGGTTCAGACATTTTCCTGGGCATCAATGTCATCATCTGTAAAATGAGGATGTTGGTATTAATGGTTTCTAATGTCCTTTCTAGCTCCAGATCAATGATCCTGAAAAGTCATTTAGCCTCTTTTGGCTTCAGTTTCCTTATCTGCAAGATGAGGGGACAGGAATATAAGATGGCCTCTAAATTTATGATCTTATGAAAATGGAAAGCAGTCATTCTAAGGCAATGTAACAGACTGGCTCTGATGTAGACCTAGACTGATTGTTTATGTAAACTTAGACAAAGAGCTAATTTTGTTATTCCCACTGCTGCCTTGCTTGTACAAATAATAGACATTTTCAGACTTTGTAGAGATCTTAACTCAAACCTGGTAGCAATAAGGCTCTCCATATTTGAAGAAGCTCTAAAAATACACAAAAGACCAATTATTTGATACAAGTCAAAGGAGCACATTCATAGAAAAAGTGCAAAACAGTTTTCAAGGACAGAGTGTGGGATAGTGCAAATGTTGGCCATGAAGTCTAGATAGATCTGGTTTGAGACTTGTCTTTGCCACTGGTTATCTGTGTGACCTTAGGTAGATTACTGAAAGCTTTTGAGCACTAGTTTTCCCATCCGTAAAATGGGAATCTCATCTTATCTGCTCTACACACACACACACGAACACATGTGCAAATATTCTTTTGTTTTTGAAAAGGACCATGACATCAGGGAGATGATGACATAACTTGCAATTGACTTTGATTTGAATGAGGGAGGGCTATGAAAAGTCACCAGCCTCACTTTCTCCTCCAGAGTCATCTGGGTCCAGTGGCCAGATATCCATCAGGACTGTTGGAGATAGTTCAGGATGCAGTGGGAGACCTTGACTCTTTTAAGCCAAGGTCTTTCTAGGTTCTCACTTTGAGTGAGGCAATGCCAATTCAGCGAATAGGCCTCTTTAAGGAGTGAGTCAAGAGATGGCCCCTTTAATTAAAAAAAAAATCAAACTGGGAGAGGAAAACCCTCAGGGTTGCTGGTCAAAAGAGAAAAAGTTACTATTTACATTCACTCTGAGCAAGAAGGGCCCAAAAAATAACCATTAAGTGGCACTTGGGCAGGGACCTATTGTTATCCAATCTAGGAGCTCCAGAGTGAATTGAGTTTAAGGCTTGGTCTTTGAGAAAGAAATCTAGCCAGTAAACCCCAAGTTAACTAGGTAGCTTTCAGCCATCAAAATTTACCTTCCTTTGGGCAGAACACCCTGAGGAGAGGAGAGGAAAAGAGAGGAGAGAAGAGGAGAGGAAAGGAGAGGAGAGGAGAGGGCGAGGATGAGCAGAGTTGCCCAACAGGAACTGGCCAGCGCCATTCAGGCAGCTCAGACTACTCACAGATTGTGATTTGTCCTTCATTCTTGAAGAGGACCAGAACATCAAGGAAATGATGACATGACTTGCAATTGACTTTGATTAGTGTCAGGAAGGCATATATACATATATATACATATATATATATGTATGTATATGTGTGTGTGTGTGTGTGTGTGTGTGTGTGTATGTGTATGTGTTAAGGAGTCAAAGAGACCTTCGTTTAAAAATCCAGGACGCTAGGTGGCACAGTGGAGAGAGTTCTGTACCTGGAGTCAGCAAGAATTGAGTTCAAATATGACCTCAGATACTTACTAGCTGGATGGCCTTGGATAAGACTCAACTTATGTTTGCCTTAGTTTCCTCCACTGCAAAGAGGATATCATAATAACACCTACCTCTTAGGGTTGTTATGAGGGTTAAGTGACATATTTGTAAAACACTTAGCACAGTAACTGGCACAAAGTAGGCACTACATAGATGCTAGCTATTATTATCATTATCATTATTATTATTATTATTATATGCTCTGTGAATTAGTCTGGGCAAGTCACTTAACTTCTATGGGCCTCAATTTCCTCATTTTTAAAATGAGAATTGCATTCTATGACCTCTAAGTTCCCTTCTAGTTCTAAATTTTTGATTCTATGATTTCTCTTTCTCTGTAGCAATTCTAAATGTCAATATACTATATATTACCACAACCAAATTAGTAGTTCATTTTTCTTTAATATAGAAGATCTCTTCCAAGGATCTCAAATCCCTTTAAGGCATTGGTGGCACTCCTCATCCTTTTCTTCATGATCATTGTAACCATCATCAATGTCGTTGCTGTTGTTTTCCTCAGAAGGAATTCCTAAAACAACCAATTTTGCACAAGGCTCAGGAGCAATACATAAAGTAATACAGGCTGGAACTGTCTTTACCTTTTAAGATCTTACTTCCTGAGACCAGCAATTCTGAAAGGAAAAGGATGGATAGTTTGGAAAGGCATGAAGTGGAGGTGGGACTACATGCCACTCATAACACTCCCAAGTGTAACTTGAACCAGATTAAAATATAATTGGGAAATATTGAACAAAATAAGTAAAAATACAATAAAACATAGACAACATTAGATTTTAAAAACAAAGTCAACATGTGGCCCATAGGGATCCTTATCCAGGTTAGTGTCCCCTGTTTCTCAGCTCTGGTGGGTTGCCTTCCCAGGCTACATCAGTCACAGTTTACTTTCCTAGGTGAGTTTGACTTAGGAGAGAGACCACAGCAACTACTAGATAGAAGGCCATGATGATCTCTTGTTGGAGAAGGGAAACAAGTCCCTCGGTCAGGAACTTTGTTGAGCACCATTTGTGCATGGAACGTTGAATAGGCCTGGTAAGGTTGATATGAAAGTATGAAATATCTTCCCTATCCTTGAACTCAACTAAAATTTAGTTGAGGCAAAGCTAATTATTTAAAATCTGGAAAGAATTTGGCACCATGCGGGTGTGGGGGAGAAAAGTAGACAGAGAAGGAGGGAGGGGAATCCATAATCTGTAGTCAGAGTCGCCTGAGCTCAGAGGTCATTTAGTCTGATGTGTACTTGAACAGGATTCTCATGTATAGTTTTACTGAAAAGTGTTTGTAGAGCTTCTGTTTAAAGAACTCCAGTGATGGAGAACTCACTTCTTCCAGAAGCACCTCATTCAGCTTCAGTCTAGCTCAGATCATTGTCACACCAGCACAAATGCAGCTGTGGATGCGAGACAAGATGGATGCCTTTGGGAGCTCAAACAGAGGAATGACTTTGTGGCTGGCATAAAGCTGAACCTTTTTCACTCCATCCTTCCCTCAGCCCCCACACCCACCCATCCTCCAATGGTTCTAGGCTTAGGAAGATCTTAGAAAAAGCAAACTTTTAGATCATTGACTCTTATGTCACAGCTGAGGAAACAAGTTCAGGACAGCTATTTAGTGGCAGCGCTGAAACTTCAAGTCAGGTCTGATAAATCCTAGCATTACCTTTTTCAGAATACCTGGGTTCTAATTCTGCTTCTACCACTTAGCTATGGAATAGATCATTATATCTCTCAGGGCCTCAGTTTCCTCATTTTATAAACGAGGAGATGAATATTCCATTATCTGCCAGCATGGTTGAGAGAATCAAATCAGATAACTTAGGTAAGACACTCCAGAAGTAATAATAAACATAAGCTATAATTATTATTGTTATTGAGAAATTTTCATTTTCCCACTGATTCATGAAAAAAAATACTTTTTCATATTCAGGAAATGAGAAGTTCATGGGCATAATTATTATTCATTAGCACTGTACCTGGCATATACTATGTGCATAATAATAAATACTTGTTGCTTGATTAATAAATGTTTATTGTGTACCTTTTATGTAAACAGCACTTATGTAGAATTATGGTACATACAAAGAAGCTTCCTTGCAGTCAAAGATATACTGGTAAATGTTTAATAACTGGCTCCCCCAAAAATGTATATACTTTTGACTTTATACACTTTTAATTTTAATTTGCATTTTTAATGCTTCCTCCATTACTTTCTTTTTTTGTTTTTGTTTTTGTTTTTGTGAGGCAATCGGGGTTAAGTGACTTGCCCAAGGTCACCCAGCTAGTACGTGTCAAGTGTTTGGTCTGAGGCCGGATTTGAACTCAGGTCCTCCTGACTTCAGGGTTGGTGCTCTATCCACTGTGCCACCTAGCTGCCCCCATTACTTTCTTAAGTATAGATAGTCAGTAAAACCAAACCAAACAAAAAGAAAATCAAGCCTTGATTTGTAGATCACTGAATTCCAAGGTATAAATGCTCACCCTGAAAATGTAATAATGGTCTGGGTTTTTGGAACTCTCTAGCATGGCTCTACAATACACCCTTGCTACAGCCCATCAGAAGAGACAAGGCATGATAAGAAAATTGAGACCTAAAGAGTGTCTTGACTAAATATGGGGCAGGGCTGGTATTCAAACTCAGATGCTCTGACTCCAAGAATTTTGTAAGATGTTGATAGCAAGTGACATTTATATCACAACTTAAGTTTAAAAAATTATATACATTATCTCATTTAATCCTCATATCAACCCTGTGAAGTAAAGAGCTATGGGTATTTCCCATTTTACAAATGGAACAGTGGAGGCTCAAAGAGATTAAATAATTTGCCTGTTACTAGAAAACTAGTAATTGTCAGAAGCAGGATTTGAACCCAGGTTTTTCCTGACACAAAATCCAAGGGTCTTTCCATTATGCTATCTCTCCTATGTCCAGTTTCTCAATTAGCATGATTATGATCATCAGCTATGTCAATACACACTCACATACATTCAAACAATCACTTTTAAAGACAAAAGCCCTGTCAAGAATAACTAGAGTTCCTTTTATAAATTCCCTCTTTCCTACCCACCATTCACCTCCCTGGGTGCCCTCCAGGGTTGAGGTTCTATGTCCTCTCCCCAGGTACTCTTATCCTGTAAGTCTTACTCATGTTCCCCTACACCTGAGGAGCCTTTGATGAGCTGTCACATATTTCGCATACCTTTGGCAACCCTCCTAGGGGTTGGAGAGCCTGAAATGTCAAAAATCTGGGTTGTGAATCTGTGGATTGCCTGTCCCATTAGAAACAGTAATACTATCATGCTGATTGTGGGGGAGGCGCAGTCTAAAGGGTGATTGCAAATGGGAGGGAAGAAGAGGTATGGATCTCTGGTTTATGGAATCTTAGAGACAGAGGTGTGGAAGAAGGGAAGGTAAGGAAGAGGAATAGAGACACCTGACCTAAGAACCCTCTCTTCTTAATGAACAATATTCCCAATGCCCTCCCCCTGGGGGTACCCTAATGCTATAAAACAAGCTTATCTTCATACAGCAGGATAATCTGATTTCAGAGGCAAAGGGAAGGCCTCTCTATCTAAAACAAACAAACTAAGCAAATTAAACCCCAAACCTTCTATACCTGCTTATTTTTGCCTGATTTTACCACCAAAAAGCAAAGTCTTTAATTATGGAAAACAATGAGTGGAATGGACTCAGACTATGTAGGTACATGGAGAGATATGGTGTCTAGGACTGGGGAGGTGATAGGTACACCCTTCACTGCTCTGGCATACCGCCCCTGGTGTGTCATGTTCATTTGTGGGTGAGGCGTTTTGAGAAAAACATTGATATGCTGGAGATAATGCAGAGGATGGATACCAGGAAGATAAAGGAACTTCAGATCATGCCAGAGTAAAAATCAATTAAAAGATTTGGGCATATTTTGCCTAGAGAAGAGAAGACTTGGTGAGGAGCATGACAGCTATTTTTTTTTTCTTTTTTAATTTTTGATTTTTTTGTCAATTTTTAATATTTGAAATATCACTTGCTCCACTTGGTCCCAAAGAGCAGAATTTGGATTGATGGTTGGAAGTAGGGAAGAGGCAAGTTTAAGTTTGATATGAAGGAAAAAAATCCTAATAATTAGAGTTATCAAAGAGTGGAATGAGCTTCCTCAAAAATAGGTAATGTGTTCTCCCTCCTTAGAGGATTTAAAGGAAGTCTGGATAACCATTTCATGTGCATGTTGGACTAGAAGGGCTTCAGTTCTTACTTGGTCCAGGAACTCCTCTATTTCCTTACCACTGCTACAACACTGCTAAACCCCTGGGCCCAAGTGGTTGCCTTGAGCGTTGATGTTCAGGCTTCTTTCTATTGAACAGAATCATATAGCCCCTATATTCTGTTTCTGTCTCTTGTGAGCTCTTCAGTCTCAGTCCATATCTAGTCCCACTTTAAATGCCAAGCCCCAAAAACATCATTCGGATATATGAATCACAGATTGTGATCTTTGTGATGATAAAGGGGCACTGGATACTCTAGGAAAAGTCAGCTTGAACCTTATCTTTGCATTAAACTTTTCAAGAGATTTTTACACCTTGTCCAGAGCCATTGTCAATGGTTGAACAAAAATTCTCCCTAACATCCTTACCCTGCCCTCCCCACACACACTCATGAAGATACAAATATCCAGAAAAAACCACCTGGGGACACCTAGTACATACACATGATCTCAGGAACAAACATTTAGAGCTAGGAAGGACCTTTGAGGTCATATACTTCAACTCACTCATTTTACAAATGAAGAAAATCAGACTCAGAGAAGTTAAGTGATTTGTCTACTAAGGTTATACAATGATCTGAACTCAGATTTTATGACTCCACTTGCAGAGGCCCTTCCACTGACTCCCAATGAGATAAGACTAAAACAACAAGAGAAACACAACTTGCCAAATAGACCTTTATCTGTTCTAAAAGAAGACCTCTTCCTCTTCAATTGAAATTGGAATGGTAGATTTTCTTTTTTCATCACCAGGCCATAAGGTGATTCTTCTGTTCATCACAGTGGATAAGGACTGAGATCCACAGAGGTTCTTAGACTTAAAAAAATCACAAACTACCATTTCAAAGAGTTAGCTGGAGATTGGAGCAGAGAGGGGAGGTGGGATTCCTGAGTGTGTAAACATTTCATGGTAGGCATTCAGTAAGAAAATGCTCTTTTGTGCCTCTCATAGATTACAGCCCCTTCATACAATGTACTCGGCCAAGTTTCTTCCTGTTTCCCAATCAGTTAAATTAAGAAGTATTGTTTCCATCTATTATGAGATATAGTGTCTAGGAAAGTGAATGCCTGGTTGTGATACCAGGATCCAGAAAGTCTGTGAAACTTAGTTATATTGGGAGATCTCTATAAGGCATTGCTCTTTTCTCATTGGTTCCCATGGTTACGTAAATAGTCTTTTCCCTGAGGATTTCTGTTTTGCGGTTTACTGATAACAAGTACAAGGACATTCTGAATTATTATGTAAGGACTCCCCTTTGAATACAGAGCCAGGCATTGATAACTTACTTCTTAAGGCTAATGTTATGCTTTGGGAGAAAGACCCTGTAATAGCCTAAATTTAAATACAGTATTTCCAAACCAAATTTCACCCTGCCCAAGTTGCCAATTTCTGTTAATTCCAACAGTAATAATTTTTTAAAAGCTCTCTAGTGGAAGATGGACACCTTCTTACATAAACCCTCTGAAGCACAGGGGCTGCTTGGACATTTTTCTGTCAACAAGACATAAAGTAGATTTGTAGAATGCTGAGCTTTCTCTTTCAGAGGTCTTACACAGAAGGATTTTGCAACAATGAGATGACTTGAGCATATTCCATTCTGGAACCTAAATTAATATGGTAATCCCCTAAGGGGCAGAGGCCTAATAGGATATTCTAGTTGGCTAGTCAGCACCTTAAATCACTGAGACCTGACTACTAGTCAAGTCTTGTACCAGTTTGTATGCTGCAGCCCCTAATAATATTCAGTTTAATTCATTTCAACTGAACAAATATTTATTATGTGCAAGATACGTGCACATTACAAAAACAAAACAATCCCCTTGCTTTCCTCAAGGAACTTCCATTCTGCTGGGGGAGGGGGGGAGGGAGGGATGTATGACAAATAAACAGAAAATCAATACAATGTGTGTGTAAAAGGACATAAAATCCAAATAATGCTAAGAGGACAAGAGCTTTACCAAATGAGAATGAGGAAGACCATGAATAGGAGGTGGTACCTGAACTGTGCTTCTGATGAAATTAAAGATTCCAAGAGGCAGAGATGAGTATGGCAGGCATTCCGGCCACTGGGGAACATCTGAAAACCAGTGTGAGGTCATGGAGGAAGGTGGTGGATTGCACATATGGAGATCAGCTAAAAGGCCAGTTTAACTGAAAACGGAGCATACGTGAAAAGCAATATGAAACAACTATGAAAGTAAGAGATGAGACCTGGGAGGTAAAGGATATACTAAGGCATAATGACAGTGATAATGAAATATTGTAACTATCACCTCATCTAACTGCCATTAGTAGGTCTGAAATTCAATTTATTCTAAATCAAAAACCATTTATTAAATTCCTGTTATGCACCAGGCACTGTGAAGCACCAGAGATACAAAGACAAAACAGAAATAGTTCCTGTCCTCAAGTAGCTTACATTCAATTGAGGCAAACAACAAATACACAGATAAGTAGGGTATAAAAATCTATGTGTACACATACACAAATACACATACACATACATATACACATATATGTGGGTATATTATATATATGTATCTATATGTGTGTATACACACACACACATATAGATAGATAGATAGATAGATAGATAGATATATATATATACACACATATATATATATATATATATATATCAAGGAAAGGAGGAAAGTAAAAGTGCCCAGAGAGAATGTTTCCTATATGAAAAGGCACTTGACATGAATTTTGAAAGTAGTAAGGGATTCTCTGAATCAGAGGTTGAATAGTGGTGTATTCCAGGCACGGAGAGAGATTGTACAATGTCAGAGATGGGAGATGGAATGTCATGTATGCGGATTAGCAAGTGAGTTAGTTTGAAGGAATGCCTTGGAAGTTTAGCTGGATTCAGCTTGTGAAAGTGTTTAAAAGTGAAACAGAGGAGTTTTGTTTGTTTTGCCCCAGAGGCAATTGGGAGCCTTTGGACTTTCTTGAGGAGGAGAATGAAGTGCTTTGGGGAAATCACTTTGGCAGTTGTCAGAAGGACCAATGGGAGAGCAAAGACACGTGAAGCAAAGAGACTGATGGGGAGGCGATTGCAATAGTCTAGGTAAGAGGTAATGAAAATCTTAACTGGGCTTTTGGCTCTGTGAGTAGAAAGAATGGGAAATGTATACAAGCTATGCTATGCAGGGAGAATCAATTGATTGAATACAAAGAGTGAGGGAGAGGAAAGAGTCAAGGATTACTCTAAATCTGGGTAACCAGAAGGTCTTGTCCAACTCAGGTCTTATTTGTTAATTTTGAAATTGGTGTGACTTTTAGGAATTGTCTCAGTGATCCTGAAAAAAAAATCCCCTGCTCTTTAAAGGGAACCCTGGGTTTATACCCATGTTTCATTTTATTTTGGCTCAGCATGCTTTGTCCTCAGCCAAGTTCAACCAGAGGTACTGAGGTCTATTGTGGGTTTACAATCCTGATGGAGAAGGGAACCGGAAATGAGTGGAGGTAGGCTGGGTTTTTCTTTTTTATATTTTTTTTTCTTTTCTGTACCTTCTTTGCTTAAATGATTCAGCTGTAACAAGGAGGAAAAAAAGGCTATGAACACTTACTTTGTAATAGATTGAATGGCTTGTCTGTAATATGTACATATTTATAGACACCTATATATATATATATATATATATATATATATATATAT
>NW_020954576.1:87745073-87753913 GCF_900497805.2 Vombatus ursinus
TAAAAATTCTGAAAGTGCTCCAGGGAGCGTAGCATACAAGCTAAAAAGGGGCTATGAAGCCCAGCGTATTCTTCTGATTTATTATTTCTATAACACTACGGATGCTTCTAATAGGCTACATGCCATAGAGAAGACAGAACAGAACAGCTTTGCCCTAGGGGGCTTAAAACTTTGCTACATGCAAAAAACAGACAGGAAACTCCATATAGATATTATAGATACAGAACTTTGTGGTGCAAAGTGATTGTTCTTGTAATACAGCTAGGGTGGGTTAAACCTGAGTTCAGACTTGGAGAGGGTGTGATGATTGGTGAAGGCACTTGTCCTAGGACTGGGACATTACCAGAATAACCATTCTGGGCTCTGATAGGAGAGCTTTTGCCTTACTGTGCTCCCATTCAAACTTCCACATGTCTTCTAGCATCACCCCCTGCCCTTACTCACCAGAAATTTGGAACCATCCCTAGAAACATCCTGAGCTCTTGTGATAATAAGTGAAATTTTGCATTATCCTGACTAGAGCCAGACTTCTACTTCACTTCCTAGTCAGTTCCAAACCACAGAAGCAGGTTCCTATCTCCCCACTTAACCAAGCTCCATCTTTTAGTTCCCTTTTGTGCTTTGTCTTCTTATTAGAATATAAACTCCTTGAGGGCAGGCTTGTCTTTCTTGTCTGTCTTTGTATTTCCAGTTCTTAGCATAGTTCTTGGTGTATACTAAATGCCAATAAATACTTTATCTATCTATGTATCTGCGCCATAGAGTGGGAATACATGTAGCCAAGAGATCTTGGTTCAAATTTTAACTCCATCGTTTGCCCATACCCTAATTTTGAGTTCTTTATATGTCATCTTCCTTGATTAGAATGCAAGCTCTTTGAGGTCAAGGACTATCTATTTTTCTTTTATTCATGGTTTCAGAGCTTATCATAGTGCTTGGCACATAGCAAATGCTTATAAATCTTTTATCTAAGGTAGTTTTCAGAAGAAGAAATCAAAACTATCCATAGCTATATGAAAAATGCTGTAAATCACTAATAATTAGGGAGACACAAATTAAAGAAACTCTGATGTATCATATTTCATCCATTAGATTGGCAAAGTTGAAAAAAAGGAAAATTACAATGCTGGAGGGGTTGTAGGGAAATAGATATCTTAATGCATTGCTGTTGGAACTGTGAACTGGTTTAGTCATTCTGGAAAACAAGTTTAAACGATATACCAAAAGTTATTAAACTTTATACCCTCTGACCCAGTGATACCACTTACTAGGTCTATACCCCAAAGAGATCAGAGAAAAAGGAAAAGGAGCCATGTATAAAAACATATTTTTAGTAACTCTTTTTGTGCTAACTAAGAGTTGGAAACTGAGGGGGTGCCTATTAATTGAGAAATGACTGAACAAGTTGTAGTTTATGAATGTAAAAGGATACTATTGTGCTACAAGAAATGATGAAGAGAAACATGAGAAGATTTATATTAACTTATGCAAAATGAAGTGAACCATACTAGAATAACAATTTAAATAATAACAACTGTATTGTAAAGACAATTTCTTTTTCTTTACAAAGACAGTCAGGAATCCAGAATAACACAATGACCAACCACAATTCCAGAAGACTCATGCTAAAAAATACCATTCCACTTTCTAATAGAGAGTTGATAGATTCAGAGTGCAGATTGAGGAATATTATTTTTTTGGACATGACCATTGTGGGAATTTATTTTGCTTGACTATACATAATCTCTATCTAGCAACACAGTAGACTGGAAATAGTAGAAGCCAGGGTTCAAGTTTAAGCTCTATCACTTGTTCACTGTTAAGCAAGGTCACCCCCAAATATCTCTGTATAGATGAGGAAGGAGAGATTAAATAAGATGATCCATAAGGTCATTCTCAGCTCTAATATTCCTTGAATGACTTTAAAAAAAGTTGCTCACATTGGTCCTGGTAGCCACAGTTTTGTTATGAGGAATAGGTTAGAGTCTCATGGCCCTCGTCCCCTACACACCTTCTGAACTATATTTCTGGTCCCAGATCTAATCCCAGACCAGAGATAACTTTGAGTGGAGTTTGCACAAGCATTTGCCTCCTCCTCTCTCCCTGTCCCCCTATATGCCTAAAAGCTATCTTGGTTATAGCTTTGCCTCTAACATCTTGATTTCATAAAGCCTACCTTAGGCAAAATTGTGAAGCAGGGATAGGAAATTTTAGCCTCATTCTTCTCTAATATTGGGTATTTTCAGGAAATTCCCCCTCCCTAGTATCTAGGGTTGTCATTCAATCACCTCCACAAACAAGAAGTTTAGGTTCTAAATTCTTCTTCCCCCTAAAATATAGTTGACCTCTGTTACATTGACTCAAATTCCTGTTCTCTGCTTGCTACTCAGCTAAGCTTTTAGTGTCTTTTAAAAAAATCTTGCCAGTTTCCTTGTCATCTTCTAAACATCTCTCACATCCAATTCCTTCTCTCCACTTACACAGCTACCAGCTTAGTTCAGGCTCTCATTACCTCACCTAGATGATTGTAATAGCCACCTAATGAATCCACCTAATTCAAGTCATTCACTGTTTCAATACATTGTACATGTTGCTGCCAAAGTTATTTTCCTTAAAAAACAGAAACTCATGGAAGCATTTAAATATGAAGACCAACATGTATATGTTTTATGACTCCCTACTCAAACATGTGACTCCTACTCAACCAACTCCTGTGCCTCTAGGCACTCTAGAATAAAATATAAATGCTTCTGTTTAGCTTTCATATCTCTACCCAACCTAGCCCCTACCTCACTTTTTATCCTCTTTGGACAGTACTCCTGCTTCCCACACTGTACAATCCAGTCACATTGGCCCTCTCTCTGTTCCTCATACATGACCTTCTACCTTCCATCTTTGTGCCTTTGCATCGGCCATTCCCCAATACTTGAATATACTCCTCTACCCTTTACCTCTGACTCATACAGCCCTCTCTTCCTTTAAGATGAACCATCTTCTGAGTGAAGTGTTTCTTCATCTCCCCAATGGCGGGTATTCCCTTTCCAGTTACTTTGTATTTCACTACTTTTCATTTATTCAAATTTATTAACTTTATACTTATGATATATACAGTTTCATATGTGCTTCTTGTATTCCCCATTGTGTTTTATTAAATTTTAGAGGAGCACAGTCAATAAAAGGTCAGAATGAGATATTTTTCCAGCACAAGACAACCTAGGAGGCCAGAAGGAGAGATCTGTGATATGGAGGTGGAGGCTAGCTCACATGGATGAAACATAAGCAGCAACAGCTTCAGGAGCTCTCAAGTCAGAAAATGTAAGGGGATCTGGCAACTGATTAGGAAGAGATTACAGAGGACCCCAGTGCTAGGACTGGATGTAGGACCAGACATTGTTTGTTAACTCCATTGTCTATGCCCACTTGTGGGTCATAGTTCAAGAGAGGAGAGGTGCGCTTTCAGTCAAGAAGGAGGGAGAGCCCTGAGGGACAATGTAACTTCTGAGTTCAAGGGAACAGGAACCCTGAGGTACAGTATTAATTGTAATCCCAAGAACTCAAGGTTCTTCCTGGGTAAGAACCAGAGTGTGACCAGGAGAGCAGTAATCACAGTTCTCCCCAGATCGCATCACCTTGGAAGCACTGAAAATTTCCAACTCCCCAAAACTATCTCTGAAAAGAGAAAGAGCAGATCAGTGAATTGTGCATGTAATAACAACAACAACAACAATAAAACTAGAAAAAGAACAAAATAAAAATCCCCAATAAAGCACCCAAATAGAAATCCTGAAAGTCAAAGGTGAAATTAATAAAATTGAAAGTAAAAAAATAATTGAACTAATAAATAAAACTAGAAACTTCTTTTATAAAAAAACAATAAAATAGATAAACTATTGGTCAATTTGATTTTCAAAAAGAAGAAAATCAAATTACTAGTATCAAAAATGAAAATAGTAAATACAACACCAAAGAAGATGAAATTAAAGCAATTGTTATGAGTTGTTTTAGTAAGGATAGTCAGTAAAACTGACAACCTAAGTGAATAGGTGAATATTTACAAAAATATAAACTTCCCAGATTAATAGAAGAGGAAATGGAATACTTAAACAATCCTAACTTAGAAAAAGAAATTGAACAAGTCATAAATGTGCTCTCCAAGAAAAAATATCCAGGATGAGATCGATTTACAAGTGAATTCTATCAAACATTTAAGGAACAATTAATCCCAATGCTATATAAACTATCAGAAAAAATAGTTAAAGGAATACTATTGCATTTTTTTTATAACACAAATACTGTTTTAATACCTAAACCAGGGAGAGCAAAAACAGAGAGAAATAAAACTATAGACCAATTTCCCTAATGAAAATTGATGCAAAAAAATAAAATACTATCAAAAAGATTACAACAACATATCACAAAGATTAAACACTATGACCAGGTAGTATTTATACCAGGAATGCAGGGATGGCTAAATATTAGGAACACTATAAGCATAATTGACCATATCAGTAACAAAAACAACAAAAATCATGATTACATCAATAGATGCAGAAAAAGCTTTTGTAAAATACAGCATTCATTCTTAGTAAAAACATCAAAAAACATAGGAACAAATGGACCAGTGGTAGAGTGGAAGAGATTAAGTACACAATATACAGTAGTTAATGACCATTGTAAACTATTGTTTGATAGACCCAAAGTCCTCAGCTTTGGGGACAAGAACTCATTATTTGAACCCCGCAAAAATTGCTGGGAAAACTGGAAAGCAGTTTGGAAGAAACTTGGTATAAACTCACACCTCATACCAAGGTATATTTAAGGCCAAAATGGATAAATAATTTAGATACAGTGATATCCAAAGCAAATTAGGGAAGTATAGAAAAATGTATTTGTCAGATCTATGGTTATGGGAAGAGTTTATGACTAAATGAGATAGAGAGCAGCATGGGAAGTAAAAAATATAATTTTTATTACATGAAATTAAAAAGGTTTTGCCCAAACAAAACCAATGCAGCCAAAATTAGAAGGAAAATAAAAAAAACTGGGAAAAAATTTATAGCAAGTTTCTCTGAAGCAAGGCCCCATTTATCAAATATATAGGAACTGAGCCAAATTTATAAAAGAGCCATTCCCCAGTTGACAAATTGTCAAAGGATATTAATAAGCAATTTTCAGAAGAAAAAAAATCAAAGCTATAAATAGTCACATTAAAAAATGATCTAAATCACTACTGATTAGGGAAATGCAAATTAAAACAACTCTGAGATGCTGCCTCACACCTATCATATTGGTTAACATGACAGGAAAGGAAAATGGCAAATGCTAGAGGAGATGCAGGAAAATTGGGACAGTAATACACTGTTGGTGAAGTTATGAACTAGCCCAACCATTCTGGAGGATAATTTGGAATTATGCCCAAAGAACCATAAAACTGAGCATACCCTTTGACTAGGTATGTACCCTAAAGAGACAAAAGAAAATGGGAAAAGACCCATTTGTACAAAATATTTATAGCAGCTTTTTTTGTGGTGGCAAAGAATTAGAAATTGAGGGGATGACCATCAACTGGAGAATGACTGAACAGGTTGTGGTATATGATTATGATAGAATAGTATTGTGCTATAAGAAATGATGAGCAGAATGGTTTCAGAAAAACCTAGGAAGACTTATGTGAATTGATGCAAAGGTAGTGAAGTTGGCAGAACCAGAACATTGTACACAGTAATAGCAATACTGTAAGGATGATCTGTTGTAAAAGACTTAGGTACTCTGATCAAGACAAAGATCCAAGACAATTCCAAAGAACCCACAATGAAAAACACTATCCACTTCCAGAGAGAGAACTGATGAACTCTGAATGCATATTGAAGCATACTTCTTTTGCTTTCTTAATTTTTCTTGTTTGTATTTCCTTTTGCAACATGGCTAATATGGAAATATGTTTTGCATGACTTCACATGTATAATCAATATCAAATTGCTTACTTTCTCAAGAAGGAGGTGGTGATGTAGGAGGGAGAGAGAAACTTTGGAAATCAATTTTTTTAAAGTTTCTTTTTACATGTAATTGCAAAATATTCATTGAAATAAAAATATAATTTAAAAAAGAAAGTACAGCAGATTTTTCATTTTCTCTCCTTTTCTTCCTTTTCTTTCCTCCCTCCTTTTACCCTCCACTTCCTTAGTGGGACTAGAGAAGAGATCACCTTTTTACAAGGGACATAAAGGACCTAAATATCACAGAGGTCCTCTACTCAAACATTCTAGACCTATAAAACATAAAGTTTCCTTTGCTTCATATGTTCTCCTTACAATTATCTGTTGTGTTTAAAAATGGTGCTGTCTTAAGTAGGCTAAAATGCTTTCTGAAATCATGTGCTTAATAAATGAATACCATGGATAGAATAAGAGTAAACTTTAGCCCAGGCCCCCTTCTCCCCCTACTTCCTTACCTTTCTACCCAGTATGAAAGATCACAGATTCCAAAACAGTGGCAAACCAAATCTCCTAGTTCATTATTCACCACTAGATTAAGAAAGAACAAGTAATAGTAACTATAGTATTTATTGTTGCAAAATAGCTTGTCTTCTAAAAGAAGGAAAGAGAACTAGAGAAGAGAGGGAAATTTTTATTCAATTTCTTTTAGGAATAACATTCTTATTACCTTGGGATCTAAACCAATTTCTTTTACATTCTGTACATGGATAGAACACTGAGGATTAAAAATAAGCCCTTTCATTTTCTACTACCCTTGCCAGACTGAGAATATTTTGTTTTAATGGAAGGAAACTGAACAGATAGTTGGTAGAATTGATCCTATATTAATTCATTAGGAAGGTGTTTGGGTAGAAGGATTGATGTAGCATGGAAGAAAGAAGAATGTTCTATTTATGTAAAGAAAGGAACATCCTGAAATTTTAGGTGAAGGGTAGGTGTGTTTATGGAAACAGGGGACTCAGACAACCTGGATTCCCTGATTCTGAAATCTCTACTTAGAACTGAAAGGGGCAAATAAAATGGATCAAAATCCAAGCCCATTTCCCCCTTAAGCCAGATGGCCACATGGTATTGTCTACTATGAGTAAAAGAGTACTTCATCCCTGGATGTTAATGAAGGGGAAATGAAAAGACTGTGATTAGACACAGTTCCACCTATGCAAGCAATGGAAAAAGGCTGCTTCCAACCACATGGTAAGTCAATGTGGAGTGTCTATACATGCTCTAGTTCTCGTGTCTCCCAGAATCAGGTCCTCAAACATTTTCACAGTTTTCTGCAAAGTAGCTTTTATATAAATAGAAAACTTCAAATATGGGTGGGTTTGTCATAAGTCCTCAATAGTAACAAAACATCTACTTTCACTCCCCAATCAGAAAAACTATGTCAAGGCTGGTATGCATAGAGACATGGACTTAATGGAAGTAAATAGATAAATGGCCCATTTGTCTCATTAAAACATTTCTTCCCAATTCATGAAGCATGTGTAAGGTAAAAATCATCTAAAGTATGGTCTGAAACAAAATAGGAAACTTCAGTTTCCTTTTTGATTGGATCCTACATTCCAGTTTCTTTGAGGTCTTCCCATTGCTAGCAATATGTCTACAGAAACCACCAAGGAAACCACAGGACAAAGTACATTCTTGCTGGACAAGCATTCCTCTCTCTTAAGTCAGCTTGCTTTAAAAAATCCCCATCATGTTTTCCTGCAATCAAAACACAAGGAGGTTTTAGTGTTGAGCATCAAAGGGGTTATTACGATGATGGTGAGTAAAAAAAAATACAATTATTTGCTTTCATTCCTTGGCATTCATTTGGCAGAAGAGAGAGTAAAGGCAGTTTTCATTGGTGGAAAACCAGCCAAATATTATAAATATTTTCAAAATGTTTGGCATTACCTTATGAATTATAGACATTGTAGAAAGAAAAGATTTCACTGGTCAACCAGTCCATTGGCTTGTGTTTGTTCCAGCTGGTCTAACACATCACAGAGTGAAATTCTTATTCTGGGAAATTACAACATTTCATGGCTAGTAGGAACTTTAAAAGGCTGTTAGAGTAGTCCTAGCATCCAGACAAAATTGTTCTGTCACCCCAGAGAGGTCTCTGTCTCTCTCTTGCTCTCTATTTCTGTCTCTGTCTGTCTTTCTGTCTTTCTCTGTCTGTCTGTCTCTGTCTCTCTCTCTCTCTCCCTGTCATGTTCTTGGGCAACCTTACAACCTCACTTGAACTCTAGTGTTGCATAATAGTTTTGATCAGAAGTTCTGCCTAAAATCTAAATGAAATTTTTGCTGCTCTAAACTAGGTCTATTTCTACCTGTTTTATTCTCAGTAGAAACTAAGAACTATCCCTCTTCACTCATATAATTTTATTTTATATTCTTAGAGATATATTCTCCTGTAAAACAAGCATTATATAACTATTTCTCAATTATAATGGCCTAGTGGTAAAGATAATTTAAAAGAAGAAATCATCAAAATATTATTTTTATTTGATTTTGGAGTGTTTCTTGTGATTTTTTTCCTTTTCCTTTTCCTTTTTCCTTTCCTCTTCTTTCCTCTTCTTTCCTTTCCTTTCCTTTCTCCTTCCTTTCTTCCTTCTTTTCTTCCTTTCCTTTTTTTTTTGCTTTTTGTTTTCCCTTTGGCATTCAATTTGCGATCTTAGTTATGTGTTACTGGGCAATTAGGTGTCACAATAGATAGAGCATTGGGTCTGAAGTCCAGAAGACTTATCTTCCTCAGTTCAAATCTGGCTTCAAATACTAGCTATGTGATGACCCCAAGTAAGTCACATAACCCTGTTTGCCTCAGTTTCCTCATCTGTAAAGTGAGCTGGAGAAGGAAAT